>NC_060901.1:18334904-18394904 GCF_014805685.1 Silurus meridionalis
TTTTAATTTGCATGAAAATCTTCAAATGATTATATATGACAGTTTATTGTGTGAGTTGGTCCTATGAAAGTGTGAATTAGTTTTATGAACAACAGCGCCACCAGGTGCACAACACCAGGTCTGATCATTGCAGTAAAATACAGACAGTGTAATATAGTGCATGATTCAATCAACTACGTTTCTTGTTTCATGGGGAAATGAAATGCACTCAGTCAGCTGAGGTTGTTTGGTGCGACATGCTGGTTTTATTGCGTTAGAACTTTGAGGAACCGACTGAGTAAAAGATGACATCGAAAAAAAAATGCTGCTGTTAAACAAAAAGTGTGAAAAGTTGAAGTGTCTCTGACAAAATGTCTTTTTTTTTTTAGTCCGATCCTCCACTACTTTATGACTATTTTCTTTCTACTCTATCTCTTCCTTCCTTTCATGTAGCATAATATGCTCTCACCGTCTCACCATGTCTGGCTTTTTGTCTCAGTTTTGTGTCTCATTGTCTGTGTTTTTATTTGTATATCATATTACTGTTTGACTCTTTTAAGCTCTCAGACCTGCCTCTTTTCTAGTTCCTCTATCTGCATGTCTTATACCACTGTTTTTCTTCTCTGTCCCTCTTATTTTTTTGGTGAAACAATAAGTGTGTCTCCTTGACATGAGTTCAGATAGCAGGTTAGTCTTACAGGCTCAATTGTGGTAACAGATTCTTTTCGACTGACAAATCGGCGAGGATGCAAAGTCTTTCCTAACCCATAGTTAAGCCAAGTTAAATTCAAATTTTTTTTTTGCACTCAAATGTTTAGTCTTTCGACCAGGGCATCCATCATCTATCCGAACACCAATTGAGTCCTAATATACAGGGTTTTCACCCAGTGGAACACTGTTGATTTGCCTGTAGTCTAGACCTTTCACTATTTGAAAACATTTGGCCCACCTTGAAATGAAAAACCCAACAAAGAACACCCAGAACTGTTGAGCAGCTATAATCCTGTATCAGACATTCCTCTATTAAAACTTCAACAACTGGTCTCCTCATTCCCAGACGTATACATACAAAAGACATGATGTTACACCGTGGTAAACATGGCCCTGTCCCAATTTTTAAAAATGTGTTGCCATTAATTTCAGAATTTTTTTTCTCTTAAAACTGTACATTTCCTCATTTTAAACATTTTAAACATCATGTTTCTATTGTGAATAAAATATGTGTTTGTGAGATTTGTAAATGATTGCATTATGTTTTTCTTTACATTTTACCCACCGTCCCAACTGTTTTGGAATTGGGTTTTTTATATTGTCAAGATAATTGTGCATTAAATAGATAAAATGTCTATACAAACCTAATAGGCTCGCATTGTGGATTGGCAAGGGTTAGGATTAGGGTGAGCCAAGACAAGTAAAAATATTTTAAAAAACATATAGCTAAAATTATGACTGTTCTGTATGTTCTTCAATCGCAAAAATGGATTGGAGTCTATAATTTGGGGGTCAGGACACTTGAGATTCTAGACAGCTTTCGATTGGACAAAACAATTTTGATGTGCGGGAAGACGTCATGAAAAATTGTCGGGCCAACCACAAATGCATTCATGCTAAATGTTCAGGGTAGTGACCACGCGAAGGAAATGGGAGTAACTCAATAATAGTTTATTGAGAGAAGAAACACAAACACGAGTCCGGGAGAGTTACGAACTGTAACATGGAGATAAACCACACAGCAAGTGTAATCCGCAATGTGGGTATAATCCACACGTAGTCCGTGAAGTGATTATAATCTGTACGATCGGAACTGGGAGCAGGAACCAGCGGGAAATGCTGGCGGTCACGGATCAGGATACGGAGCAGGAACCAGGCGGGGAATGCTGGACATACAGAACATGAACTATCAGGGAATGCTGGCGGTCTGGAGTCCGGGAGATACTAGCATGACCATGTAGATCTGACGGCGTGTGAGGTGGAAACTGGAACTTATAAAGGGGCACGGGAATGAGGAACAGGTGTCGGTGATTAACGCCGGGAGCGGCGGAGAGAGGCATCGTGAGAGCCTCTGAGGGGGGCGTGGTAGGTGGATCCCCTACAAAATGGCAAAATTTAAAATTTTTATTTAAGGAAATTAATGTTGCTTTCACAGATCCTGTAAGAAATTTTAGAAACATTGGGTAAAAGGCAAAAAGCATAAAAATTGGGCAATTATTGAGTAAAAGAAAGTTCTGTGAGGTCCAAATTGTTTTAGAGCATGGAAGATGGATACTTATTCTAAGTGAAAGGAACCAACATGGCTATCATTCCATACTTCAATGCCATGCATCTGGATTGCGGTTTACTGGAACCGACTTCGCCATACAACAAGACAAGACAACGAGCCGAAGCGCACGTTCTGTAAGCGTTATTTAAAGAGCAAACAGCCGTCTGGAGTTTGCCCAGTCACTGCAACCAATGAACTGGTTTGAAATGAAATCTCTACTAGTAAAGAACATCGTTAGTTCCACAAGATGCATGGCAAAGTATTACTGCTGTCGTTGTCTGTCTCTGACAAATAACTGCGTGAGGAAATGTGCTTTCTTTTTTTTTCTATCTTTTCCTCTTGTTGATCCTTTGGCATGTTTTCCAAGAGGCACGGCAAAGGAATTTTGGATGTTTGTTGGAACAAACTGTCTGGATGCAGAGAGTCAAGTTTTTATTGATGCTAAGGAAGGATTTTTCAATGCAAATACATTTTTCATTGAGGTTTCATTTTTAGATTTAGTTGAAATTTAGAAAAAAAAAAATTATATGTTAACACCCCGTATGTATCTCCGCTATGTATCATTGCACAACTGATCTCTACTGGAGCAGATACTTGAATCCATCAGTACACAATAATATCACAGAGGATAAATTTAGCACACATATCATCTCTCTCTCTCTCTCTCTCTCTCTCTCTCTCTCTCTGCCTGTTTATCCCCCTCTCTCTATCTGTTTATTAGTCTGTCTCTTACTTGCTAACACACACGGCTAGATGCTCCTCCACCACTCTCTATTCGTGCAGTGTGGTTTTTTTTCCTAACATGGGGGGTAGAAACATTTTTCGATCCTAGCCTTTTGTTGAATTTTAGCCTTTTATACATAATTAAACCAAGTGACTACAGGAAAAGGGATTTTTACCCAAGATGACAGTTACGTACTCGAGCAAAGTGGCCAACGCGACCTTCTTCGGTTTCCACAGGCTGTTACTGAGGTGGAGAGGCAGCATTTACAAACTACTCTACCGCGAATTCCTCGTGTTCGCCCTCCTCTACACCATCCTCAGCTTCATCTACAGGTAATGCACAAGGTCTAGATTCATCATTTCCTTCAAGACCACAAAGATGATTTAACTGTACAGTATATATGTATATATAGTTAACTCGGACTGTACTGGGACTGTTGAGACTGTTTCAGTTTCTATGTCATTGATAGAACACATCTTGTAAATGCATGTCTTTGTAATTAAATATATGTACAGTATAAATCATTGAATTGATTTCCTGAATTATGAAAGAAAATCCTGATTTCCTGAATTATGAAAGAAAATCATTGACTTAATTGCGAATATCATCTCCGTATCTCCTTCAGATGGGCACTGACAGACCCTCAGAAGCGTTCCTTTGAAAAACTTTCCATATACTGCGATCGATATGCTGAACAGATCCCTGTCACCTTTGTGCTCGGTAAGGTTTTATTAGACGTTTTATAGATATTTATGAGGTTTTAGCAGCAATTAGACAAAGCTAAAGGATATGTTTGTGGACTTCCTAAAAGTTTGTGCAAGTTAGTAAGCTCACATCATCTTCTAATTAATGATACTTAGGGAGTGTACAATAGCTAGAATTTCCCAGAACATGGAAGTATTTAAGTATTTAGTATTCTGTATATATATATATATATATATATATATATATATATATATATATATATCCTCACGACTTGCATTAGTGCCGGTCATTGAACGAAGAAACTCAGATTTGAAATTCACGCCAATGATGTCGTCCAGATGAAATGTGCGAATTTGGAATAACGCCACTGCTTTGTATAAAGTGTTTCTAGTTGCGGTTGTTGCCAGATTATGCTCTTCAGTCATTTGAAATAAGAAGAAGAAGGAAAATATCAAGCAGTTTTCCGTTCGATCGTTTTCCATGTTGCGGCACATTTAAGCAGGATGTAGGATTTCAATCAGGAATGTTACATATCAAGTCATGTAATTATAAAATAAACCAGAGGTGCCCCAACTTTTGATTGAGGGCCGGGAATATATGTTGCATTGTACCAAACACTATATTAAACTTAAAGTTGGCATGGTTGCATTTAGTTGTGATTTCATAATACAGTAATCCCCCCGCCTTTACCGGGGTTCGGATCTCCCGCTCCCTGGTTTATCGCCGGAATCGCATTTGCCACATAACTAATTTGTTTCGCGGTTTTTCACGGTCTCTCGCTGATAGACCAAAAAACTTATAGGGTATTGTTTATATGGAGTTTTATGTTGAAATAGTTAAATTTATTAATCAAAATATAATTATTATTTATTATAAATTGAAGTAAAATGTTAATACAGTACAGTGCCGTATACATAAAATACCAAACGTCAACAAAGGCCAATTTAGTTTGGGCATCCCTTGTACAATCAACCAGGAGTGTTTAATATGAAGTTGATTTTCACATTAAAGCACATTGAAAGTGTTTTTTTTTTCCTTTTAAACTATAGCTTAATATGTTCCCTTTGCTGGTTTAATGTATTGCCCTTAGAAATAACTGTGTACAGCCATATGGAAAATGTTTTGGAATTGTTGTGTTAATGGTAGCGTATTTTGCTGCCTTTATGGCCAAGACATTTTATTGGTAAAGAGCTTTTAACAGTAATAAAGTTGCATATAAATGCCTAAGTTCAGTGCCTATAAGTTTGTTCCTTATAATTTGAAAGTATAAAAGTTTATCCCTAATGAGTGAGCAAGTGGTGACTTTGGCAAAGAAAAACTCCCAGAGAGATCATGAGAAAGAAACCTTGAGAAGAACCAAACTCAAAAGGGAACCCATCATCATCCTCAACATCGAATGTCCAGTCATTACAGATCCATCATTGTTGAGACTATTGATATTAATTACAGTCTCAGTAACTTCATGGATATTTAGGCTGTTGATGGGAAACCATCTTAAGCTGCACAGAATGGTCTCCAATTGAAGATAACTCCATCCAGAGGTATGGCATGGGGATGAATCGGGCAGATCAAAGAGAAGAAATACAGGAACACTGGTCACTGGTACCGAGGAGCATGTTCAGCTTGACAGAGATAGTGAGAAAAAGAGAGAGAGAGAGAGAGAGAGAGAGAGAGAGAGATTGCATCGTATCAGCTGTAAAACGTATATCACTAGCACTAGTCTTTCATTAGTGGCTATAATCAAAATTAAATTGTTTTAGATGTCGCTCACAAACATTTCTCGTTTGCAGGCTTTTACGTAACGCTGGTTGTTAACCGCTGGTGGAATCAGTTTCAGAACCTGCCATGGCCTGACAAGCTCATGCTCCTCATCTCAAGCTGTGTTCAGGGTCAGGATGAACAAGGGCGGCTGTTGCGACGCACGCTAATGCGCTATGTCAACCTCACCTCGCTGCTTATCTTCCGCTCAGTGAGCACTGCAGTGTACAAGCGCTTCCCAACCATTGACCATGTGGTGGATGGAGGTAGGCATGAACTACACCTTCAGTGCTTATTACCAAGGCTTTGCTGAATGAGGAGTAACTGGGGCAGGATCACGAATCTCAAATCCTTCCATGAAAGGATTGTTAGGAAATTAGGTTTAGAGCAGGGTCTGCCATGATATAGCACCCCTGAAGCAGAAAGGGTAGGTAGTTTACCGGGTAATTTGGGTAAGGGCAAGGAACTTGCATGGTATAATATGGAAGAGGAGCACTGTTTTACCTGGCTGGAACTCCTTGAGTTTTGCATTCCAGCCTGTACTTCCTTCTTTTTGTGTTTTGCTCGAATGTAGGGTCCACACGATCAGTTGACTTTTTCTCCACCTACTATTTTTGCTACATCAAACACCTTTTAAAGTCTTTAGAGTACCAGGTTTTGGCCAGGGTAAAGCCTAGGAATGTCAGAGTTTTCTTTCCCATGAAAAGCAGGATTCTTTTGATCGCCTGATTGAACTACTCAGCCAGGATTTCAGTTGCATGTGGTAGACAGACATTGTGAGATACTTAACCTGCAGTCGACAGAGATCAGATATTAGTCCAGATACAGAGAAGGGCACCTTAAAGAGTTAGAATGGCATTTAGGGTCCCCGCATACAGTAGCTGAAGAAGCTTTCATGAGCTTTCTAGCAACATTTCTTCAACCCTTCAACCCATTCTAGGGATGTGAATGGGGCTCCTTGCACAACTCTCATGTTCTTCTATTCTAACTTTGACACTACCATACTTCCATTGAGGGGGGAAATCTTTAATCTTTTTATGATATATTTCTTAGGCTTCATGACAATAGAGGAAAGGAAGATCTTTGAGAGCCTCAATTCCCCACATCTTAAATACTGGATCCCTGCTGTGTGGTTCACCAATTTGGCCTCCAAGGCGAGGAAAGAGGGCCGAATACAAGACAGTGTGGATCTTCAGACCATTCTTACTGTAAGCCTGTGATACCTTGCTCTAACACCTTAAAGGCTATGATTCTATTCCGAACATGCTGGCACTTGTGCGATATCAGGTTCCGCTTTAGTATCATATAAAACATGTAAGACAAACAAGTGCGCTTGAGACATTAAACTGTTGAGTCATTAGCTATGCATCTTTCCAATTTGGTTACTAAGGAAGAATTTTAACATGATACTGCTGCATCAAGTTTAATTCTTTATACCAGGTCAATCTCTCTGCTTCGACAACTTGTAAAGTAAACAAAGTAGGGTATATTCAATGAAAGTTTGGATTTAAATTGTCGGACTGGCTTATAGGCATGGTAATAATCACACTGCATCAACTCAATGAGTGGATTTGTGCCCATAACAGGCCATGTATGTCAAAATGTTGGATACAGTCCTAGAGCATGGCCAGTTTGGAAAGATTGAATGATACCAGGAACCAATTTGTCATAACAGTGTAAAAAGTTAAACTAAAAGCCTGCATTTCTACTGTTTGCTAATCTCTGAGAATTAGCTTGCTCGTAAATGGAATCAGGTTACTGAGAAACGGAAGTGTTTGTGGACTTTGGGAAGCCATAGCTAAACAGGGATCCAAACATAGAACATGAGTAACGACCCGCTTGTAAAATTTTAATCAGCATCAGACTTTAAAACTATTGGTAGCCATGTGGACTTTTGTTTGTGTGTTGCTTCAGGAGATGAACAAATTCAGGACCTGGTGCTCGACTTTGTTTGGATATGACTGGGTCGGAATCCCCTTGGTTTACACACAGGTGAGGGTTTTTCCATATAAACAATTCCTGGCTTTTCCATCTGTTGCAAATACTCTTCAGCCAGCCAGAGATTGCATGCTTGAGCACTCTGTCCTTGTGAAGCAATAAACTCTCAGTGAAGCTCAGCAGGAAGCAAAACAGACTAACAGAATTATTTGTCCTGGTGGCCACATGACCCAAGCATTGCCAACATCCTTTAATGTTGTAATTTGCAAAACAACTCTGGATTTACCTTTTGTCTGTTTCGTCTCTCTTCTCGTTTCTTTCTCATAAGGTCGTAACTTTGGCTGTCTACACATTCTTCTCAGCCTGCATCATCGGTAGACAGTTTCTCGATCCCGCCCAGGGGTACCAAGGACACGACCTTGACTTCTACGTGCCTATCTTCACACTACTGCAGTTCTTCTTCTATTCTGGATGGCTCAAGGTCTGGCAAACACTCCACATTTCTAGAAATTTCTAACAAATTAGAATAGTTTTTTTGGGATAGAGAAGAAACACAATCCCCATACTGCCAAATGTAACCAAAATATACACTCCCCAAAAAATAATAATAACAATAAAAAAAAAGACAAACTGGGGTAAAATTGTAGACAAAACACTGTATAAGTTTAGAAGCAGCTGCGTTATTAGACTTAAAATATAATTATTGCATGTCATAGTTAATAATTCTTATAGTAGGACGTGTTGGTGTCAAACTCGTTTAACTGACCTCCTGAAAGGCAAATATTTTAGATATTTTCTCTTGCTACGATGTTGTTTTTTTAATTTTATCCAAAGGTGTGAATTGGTGTGAAACCAATGGGGTAAACATGTGAATGATGATGTTGTCCATTGGCGATGGACAGTGCTGTGGTCTTCTCTCTCCTTATAAAGAAAGACTGTTTCAGTTTTTTTGTGAGAAGTTAGTGAGAGGTGGTAGTTTAGTAGTTAGTAGTTGGATCTGAAGTTCATAAGTTCAAATCCCAGCCTCATGAAGCTGCCACTCCTGGGCCTCTGAGCAAGTCCCTTAACTCCATAGCTGCTCAGAGGTATGAATGAGATGCTGTAAATGTTCTTCATCGTGCAGGTGTGTATAACGCAAAAATTTTTGCAAGAGCATATATCATCCGATTTCTTTTTCCACCTAGTATTTCCTATTATAAACTTTCTTTTGGCTGCTCCCATTAGGGGTCGCCACAGCAGATCATCCGCATGTTTGATTTGACACGTTTTTACGCTGGATGTCCTTCCTAATGCCCTCCCCATTTATCCGGGCTTGGGACCGGCACTAAGGCTTGTGCAACCCTAATGGCTGGGGTTGGTTCCCTGACCAGGGATCGAACCCGGGCCGCAGCGGTGCAAGCGCCGCATCCTAACCACTAGACCACCAGGGAACCCACCTAGTATTTCCTAATATAAGAAATCAAGTGAGAATTCAATGAAATTCGATGAAAATTAGGGATTAATTTCTAGATTTACAAAATCAATCAATAAAAAGTTGTCTAGGAAAAAACTCTGTTTTTAAACTTGCTAACACTGCGTTATTTTTTTTCACCGTGTGTGACAAATACAGTCTATTTATTATTCTAGAAATTTAGCATGACCCGAAGGCCTGAAAATGTTCGCACACACACACTGCGTTACCATAATAGGATTTTGGGCTCCACAGAGGAGCATTACCTATGGAAAAAAAAATCCGTCCATTTCCTCCACATGCTGCTTTAATTATTGCAAATGAGGAGGCAGCAAACAGAGTTAGAGAATCAAGCAAAGCCAGACACACTGACCAGACCCACATATGAAATAATATAATAATACAGTCAACCAATATAGCTGCCTTATTGTGGTTTAGTTCTTTTGGACAGAAATTAGTTGTGTATATAATTTCAGTATTTCTCCAAATGGGATGTATGATTTCCCATGGCCAAATGGCATCCCGTCATTCCTGGGCTCCACTTCTGACATGAGGTGAGCAGGAATCTCCCATACATTAGGAGATACACCTAAATGAGTATGTGGACCTGATGACCATCATTCTTCTTTAAACAAAGTTAGAATTACACAATTGTATAGAAAGTCCTTGCATATAATAGCATTCCAATTTCCTGAAGTGTAAAGTGAAAAACTGAAGTGTCCTGCACTGAGCCCTGACCTTCTTAACCCCACTGATCACCTTTGGAGGAACTGGAGCCTCCTGAACATGAGTACCTGAACAGACCTACATATGAAATAATATACCAATATATCAGTCAAATTGTGGTTGTGTGGTTTAGGGAAGCTCTATATCATTTCATTATTTATTTTAATACGTCTTCTTTAACATGATTAATCACATTGGGATAATATTATTGTTATTGCGCAGTTTAAAAAAATCAGTATTAACAAATTCTTTATTATGGTGACTGGTTCATTGGAAAGCAGCTCTGATTGTAACAATTTTCTATGGAATTGAATTCTAAATTTTGCCCAGAACTGGTCCACTGCTCCCTCTCTAGAAGTCGTCATCCTGGTTAATTGGTGTCTTGGTGTCTTGTTTGGCCATGAAATGCAACTTTCAATGTCTGACCAGCAACGTTGAGCCTCGACAATTATGTAACCCTGGCATGTAACCGCATGACTGTGCAATAAGGAAACCGTGTATCTATCTTTTTTTACATCTCAGGTAGCAGAGCAGCTCATAAACCCATTTGGAGAGGACGATGATGACTTTGAGGCCAACTGGTGCATCGATAGGAGTCTGCAGGTCTGTCATGTGGATGCATGGTAGCCGTTTGAACGATGGTATTGTCTTGTAAGTATAAGGAACTCTTACAAAGACCTGACTTCATGGTACAGTGGAACCTCGGGTTACGAGCGCCCCTGGATACGTAAAATTCAGGTTAAGAGTCGCAATTCATAAAAAATGTTGCCTCTAGTTACGAGAAATTTTTTAGGATACGAGCGTTGCGCACGGAAAAATCGCAGGCAGGTTAGTTTTTTTACGTATCGCCACGTGCTCTCGCTGCGCTCTCGTGCTGCACATACACATCCGCTCGTCGCTCTAACAGTGTGGAATTACTGAACTTTAAATACTGTACGTATTCCTATCACCATGCCGCCAACAAAGAAGCCTGGGAAAATTTGTATCGGGATACGAGCTTTTCAGGTTAAGAGTAAAGTGATGGAACCAATTAAACTCGTAACCCGAGGTTCCACTGTACTTTGTCAAGTTATTGAGGAGCAAGCTCTTGGCGTTTCAGCAGAAGGTTCGGGTATACAAATGTTTAAAGGTTATCAAGCACTGTTCTTATTTAATGATAATATCTGTGTTGTTGGTAGGTGTCTTTGATGGCAGTGGATGAGATGCACATGAACATTCCGCACATGACCAAAGATATTTATTGGAACGAACGGGACATACGACCTCCGTATAATCGTGCCTCCGCAGACCACAGCATACCGTCATTCCTGGGCTCCACCACTGACATGGGGTGAGAAGGAATCTCCCATACATTTCAGAGATACATTAAATGACCAAGACCCCATGACCATCACACATAAATTAGAACTACACAATTGTTTAGTACGTCAGTGCATGTTGTAGCATTATAATTACCCTTCACTGGATATAAGAGAGGCAAAGCATGGTAAGGCCAGCTAATTGTGTGAAGGTGAAAGTTGGCTCCTGCAGACTTCGCCCCCTGCCCGAAAAAGACGATCAAGCTCAAACGGCGCCGTTTTGACTTACAGGACACATTCTAGAAGTTGCAGAAATGCTGGGGGTGCTGTATTGCTGTGCAAGGGGACTATTTTGAAGGTGATAGATTAGCAAAGTATTTTCCTTTAAACAGAGCCCGTCTCGAAACTTTTTGATACCACCCCGTATAGGTGTGATGGTCAGGAGGCTAATAGTGAAGTTGCATGGACTATCGAGTAAACCCAACAGCTTTCACAGAAGCAAGTTAATATCGTATTATAAATAGAATGCGTCTCGTGTTTCCTTCACAGTCTCTCAGAAATATATCAGAGGGAGGTCATTAATGCCAACAACCCAAGGATGCAGGCCACAGTTCTGGGCCGCATGCGTCGCCTGCTGAGCGTCCAGGAGCCCACAGATTTGCACATGCGTCCATCTTTCAAGCGCCACAGCAGTGATATCTCCAGCTTCCATTTACACCCCAGGGCGGAGGAAAGCCTGCAGTCTCACTCCAAAATAAATTTCAACACACAATTTTACCCTCTTTTCACTGTCAACGAGGTGAACAGCACTGTACCTTCTCCTGTTGGCTCCTTACACAGACCTTTTTCCAAAAATTTACCCTCTGTAGTGGTTAACGAGCCCCTAGGAGATCTCAGCGTCACTGGCAGTGTTGTACAGGAGCACATTGGACGTGCACAATCTGACTCTTCATTAGAGTCAGCTCAGGTTCAGGAGCATTATGAAAAGCATCGTAGAGAGGGTAGTGTCCCATACACAGAATCCAGGAGGTCTAAACGCTCATCTCCGGCAATTAAGAAGAAAAAGAGTCTGTCATTTCTGCTGCCGAGACAAAGCTCCAAGACCTCTACAAAGAACTTTACAAGCCCCCAAGAAATGCTGAGAAGAAATGAACGCTTTGCGAAACAACAGCAGGAAACTCTGCAGTCTGATTCTGCACATCAACAAGAAACTTCTCAAACTGTAGACTTGAGCAAACTGGAAAAAGAACGGAAATTTTGACCCGGACTCGGGTGAATCCTGAACTGGTAGTAAATCTAACCAGTGTGTATCCTGAAAAGATCATTAGAGTCCAGTCATTTTTATATGGTTTACAGAAATCAGATGTCTTTTACAAAAGCCCTGAACTGCAACTGTTTTTGTCAATTTGTATAAGAACAGTTTTATTTACCACGTCTTATTTTGACTTACAAAATTGTTATTTAGAAATAACATTTTAGTCAAGATACTGCATAAAAATATTGATATACTAAATTAGAATAACTTCTTACATCAATATAATTGGATAATAAGAAAAATATAATGAAATATAAAGTTGATATAATGCCATAGTAAGTCACTATCAAGAGATACTGCATTGAAATATTGAGTCAAAATTCTGAGATATTATAAGTAATAAATATGTCAGTATAACTAAAGTCGATATTATAGGATAATTAAGTCAATATGACGAAATATTAATAAAGATAATGGGATACTACGTCACTATAATGAAATACTAAGTCAGATAACAGATTTGAGATCACTACTTAAGTCAATATAATTGGATAATAGGGCATTATAACACAATAATAATAAAGATAAAGAGATACTGCATCAAAATAATGAGCTACTCAGTCAAAATAACGAAACACTGCATCAAAATCATGAGAGACCAAATCAAAATAATGAGATAATAAAGTCAATATAACTACTTAAGTCAAAATAACTGGATAGTAAGTGAAAATAATGAGATGTTAAGCCAATACGATTGGATAATAAGTTTATTTAAATCAATATTAAGTGAATGTAAAGGGATAGTAAGTCAATTTAATGAGATACTAAGTCACTATCATGAGAAACTAACTGAAGATCATGAGATATTAAGTCAATATAACTATTTAAGTCAAAATAATGGGATAATAAGTCAGTATAACGAGAGTCAAAATACTAACTCAAAATTACTCAAAAAAAGGCAAAAGAAATTAAGACATCCAGTCAAAATCATTACGGCAATTGAACATAAATTCGCACCTTGCAATTTCAGACTTCTGCGCTGTTGCATCTAAAGGTTGTATAATATAAACCGTGCCTAAGCCGAGGCCCGTCCATGAAAAAAAATTATTTGGGTGACTTTAAAGTGTCCAGATTTGAAGTTCAGTGAACATGTTCCTTAAGCGTTCCCCTGTATACCAACATTAAACAAAGTGAATTGATTTAACGGCTGTTTACTTTCTATAGCACTATTCATTGTTCCTGTCTTCCAGAGTAGAAATATCTGTATGTGAGAATTAAACGCAAAAAAAAAACCCACAACATGATTTATAGCGTCGCGCCATGTAGCGTAGTAATTTTTAATATAATGATTATATTAGGAGGACAGTTTTTTTTTTAAACTGAATGTAATAAAATGAGCTTTATAGCTCTTATAGTAAATATATCTTGCATGGCTGGTGGATGAAGTACACTTTTCCTGTACTGTAGTATAAGTTCTAATCCCCAGCTTGAATAAGACTCTTGTAAAAATAAAACTCCTCCTTTGACCTTTCTGCTCGAGTTTCAAACGTTCTCGCTTTTGGACCGACTTAAGTATGGAAGTAGTGCTGTATGAGAACTCAATGTACATAATGGATGTAGGTCAGAGTTCCATTCTCCTGCACATTCGACCTTTAGAAGGACAGAGTGTTCTATAGTTCAGAACACACAATGAGAGAACTCTTGGCAGAACCATGGGGTTACGCTTGTGCTCGTGAACTAGGTTTTCCTTTGAAGCATTTACATTTATCTCATTGGGGCGGATGCCCTCGTCCAGAACGACTTACAGCAGGAGTGGTGGATTGGTGTGGCTGAGATTTGAACTCACAACCTTCAGATCCAAATTCCAACCCTTTAACCACTAATCCACTACTTACATTACTTTCATTCATACAACTGAGCAGATGTGGGGTAAAGGGCCTTGCTCAGGGGCCCAGAAGTGACAGCTTAGTGTGGCTGGGACTTGAACTTATGACCTTTGGATCCAAAGTCCAACCCCTAAACCCAATGCCTTAACCACTAAGCTACCACCGCTACTGTAACAATATTTACATTTATGGCACTTGGTGGTGCCCTTATCCAGAGCAACTTATCTCATTTATATATCTGAGCAGCTATGGGGTTAAGGGCCTTGATCAGGGGCCTGGGAGTCTCAGATTGAAGTGGCTGGGACTTGATCTCACAACCTTATGAGCCAAAATCTAACGCTGTAACCATTAAGCTACCACCTTCTAAGCAGTGAGGAAAAGCATGTTTTTTTAATTGGTGACACATATGGAGTCAAGAAAAAGTTTCTCAACATGAAAACTCTTGAGAAATTCAAGTTCACTGCTGGACTCGAATACAGATAAACCATTAACATTTATTTTTTACTAGGTCAATACTTTTTCTTCTTTCGGCTGCTCCCGTTAGCGGTCGCCACAGCGCCTCCATTCTTACCTTTATTGCTCTAACTTAAGTAGGTCAACACAAATGACTAAAACTATTCAATTCTTAGTGAAACTATTTTAGTTATTTAATTATTTATGAACTTCCAATGAATAAATTATAATAATAATTATTATTATTGGTGCTTCTCTACTTTTCTTTTATCCGGACCTACCTGATTAATCCTGGTACCTCAGGATGGAGTCGTCTTCGATTGAAAACCACTCGCTGCAACCAAAGATTGTTCCACATGAACGGCCTAAAGATCTACAAGGTTACATTGGAGGGTTCAACTCAAGAACCATGAAAATGGATTTGGGCTGTAATTAATACCAACGACAGAAAGCTAATAGAAACTGCTTTTACTTTGACTTCATCAGTGACCAGGTGATAACCTTAACAATGAGGGAACCATTGTGAAAGTACATTCGGTGTAATGAGAATGGTTCCCTTTAAAGTCTGGTTCCTCTCTTGGTTTTCTCCTCATACTATCTCAGGGAGTTGATGGTTTCTGTGGCTCCAGTGAAAGGAGACTTGTTGACTTGTGTTCAGTGGGTTTCTTGATTTCTATTATATTGATGGTTTCTGCAGCCGTGGCGTCGTAATGATGGTATTAAGAGCTGGATTGCTTCAGGTAGGACACCACTGAAGGCGTAGGGAAACGTATGCCCTGATACTGTAAAATCGATCAAGCAACTTTACAGAGATATAAAAAATTAGCGGGAGATCCCTAAGATGGTATGAGGAAAAAACCTTGAGAGGAACCAGACTTTATACAAGATTCATGGTCTTATATTTAGTTTAATGTTATACAACCCCTGGCAGAAAGTATGGAATCACCCCTCTCAAAAGATGTTCATTCAAATGTTTAATTGTGTAGAACAAAAACAAGCACATATATGCCACAAAAAATTTTCACTCAACAATCCAAACTTCTGGCTGTATAAAACACTTAAAAAACAAAGAAAGATAACTATAGTCAATTACAACTGTTTTTACAGATCAAACAGAGGAAAAAAATATGGACTCACACAAATATGAGGAAAATTATATGGAATCACCATGCACTTTGCATTTCTAAAACAAACACCTGTATCTGATTACAACTGCTAATTAGTCTGCAGTTAAAAAAGAGTGCTTGCACACATTAGTGATGTGTTGAACCAAGATGATTGACATAACTCATGGCTCCAACACGAGAGATGTCAGTTGAAACAAAGGAGAGGATTATCAAACTTTTCGAAGAAGGTAAATCTTCACGGAATGTTGCAAAAGATGTTGGTTGTTCCCAGTCAGCTGTGTCTAAAATCTGGAGCAAGTACAAATCAAATGGAAAGGTTGTAAAAGGGAAGCGTACTGGTAGACCAAGAAAGACATCAAAGCACCAAGACAGAAAACTTAAAGCAATATGCCTTGAAAACAGAAAATGCACAGCAAAACAAATGAGGAACAAATGGGCAGAAAGTGGGGTCAATGTCTGTAACCGGACTGTAAGAAATCGCCTAACAGAAATGGTATTTACATACAGAAAAGCCAAATGAAAACCATCATTAACATCTAAACAGAAAAAAACAAGGTTTCAGTGGGCTAAAGAAAGACAATCTTGGACTGTGGATGACTGGATGAAAGTTATATTCAGTGATGAATCACGAATCTGCATTGGGCAGGGTGATGATGCTGGAACTTTTGTTTGGTGCCGTTCCAATGAAATTTATAAAGACAACTGCCTGAATAAAACGTAAATTTTCACAATTATTAATTATATGGGGTTGTATGTCAGGTAAAGGTATGGGAGAGATGACAGTCATTACATCTGCTATAAATGCACAAGTTTATGTTGAGATTTTGGACACTTTTCTTATTCCATCAATTGAAAGGTGATTAAAATGGTTGGTGATGGTAGCATCATCATCATTTGTTTTTTTTTAGTGTT
This sequence comes from Silurus meridionalis, assembly GCF_014805685.1. Taxonomy (NCBI): domain Eukaryota; kingdom Metazoa; phylum Chordata; class Actinopteri; order Siluriformes; family Siluridae; genus Silurus; species Silurus meridionalis. Next base: position 18,351,376 of record NC_060901.1, read on the forward strand.
TTATACAGCCAGATGTTTGGATTGTTGAGTGAAAATTGTTTTGTGGCATATATGTGCTTGTTTTTTTTTCTACACAATTAAACATTTGAATGAACATTTTCTGAGAGGGGTGCTTCCATACTTTTTGCCAGAGGTTGTATTATAATGGGAAATACGATGCCAATTTGAAGATTGAAGATATTTTCACTTGGCTCAGGTTTGGTTGAAATCAGCGTGACGCATAAACTGTTAGCTAGAAATTCGGTAGAACTTCATTCTGAAGATTCCAAATATGTTTGAATTTTTTTCTCATTTCTTTCGATTTGCATAATATGCAAATCAACGACAAGCCTGAACTCGAGCGCTCATTAGTAACAGTAGATTTATTCATTGATGTAGACTCAGCACTTTTTTCAAATCTAAATGTGAATGTAAACGTAACAAAAATGCAAATAAATGACACCGACTCAAGAATGCTTTTCTAAGGAAAATATTTACTTCATATAAAGGGAAAAAAAGAAGACAGGATCTCTAAGCTGGAACTGTAATAGAAAACAAACAAATCATAGATGGCGTCCAAAATGGAATTTTTTTTTTAACGAATAAAAAAATAGTTTAAAAAATAAAACCACGTGGCAGCATATTAGGGAAAAAAAAAACATTACCGAAAAATATAATAAATACATCGATTCTTTGGAGATACAGTGCAGGTGAGATTCTGGGCATCGCAACGTCGGGTGCTCTCAGGACACGTTCGAACCCAAAATAGCTTAAAGCAGTGCAGGCTGTGATGGCGGAGGACAAACCTAGCACATCTTTTCGAAAGGCAGAAAATCGTTAGAAAAATATTTAGATATGTATATAGAATCGCTTTCTAACATCTCGCTAGTCCAATCCTTTGCGACAAGCTAATGATCATTTTTCCTCTTTAAAAAAAATTCTAATATAAAAAATGATTGGACACATGACGAGACACAGACTGGTGTCCTGATGGACCAGATGTTTAAATAGATATGTGGAGAATGTGGGAAAAATTTCTTTAAAGTTTAAATGGGTAGAGTTATTATAAGATTTGAATGTACACCAAGCTCCACCCCTAAAAATATAACAGTACAACAATCATCACTATAGAGGACAGTCAAGGTCAACATTTAGCTGGTGATCCATTCCAGGTTACAGCTCATGACAAGTCAACGTGAAAAATTCACTTGAAAGCAGGGGGCGTGGCTATATAATGAGTGACAGGAGACCAATCCAAAATACATACAGGTGGAGTCTGACCTTTTTTCATGTCTTTCCTGACTCACAATCAAACTCATCAGTACATACGTACATCATACAGAAGAGGAAAAAAAAATTAAATGTAGTATCAAAATGTAATATAATATATAATGATGGAATGATATGATATTCCTTTTTTTAAATCTTTTTTTTTCATAAAAAAAAAGAAAACAGTATGAAAAGACAAGTCTATAAATACAACAAAAAGGGGGCGTGTCTTCTCCAGAAAAAAAAAAAAAGGAGCTCGAGGAGGTCCAGCCGTCCTCATGCCGGCTCGTTCACCGTTCTCTCCAACTCGATGACTTTTGGGCTTTCGTTCGATCGGGTCTCCACCGACCTGGAAAAAGGGGAAACAAACAAACGGGAGAAATTAGTGAGCGGATGGCCGCTCCAAGACGTGCGTCTGTGGTGCGGAGTTTGACGTTACCTGTGCGTGTGCAGGTCGATGAGAAGGGCTTTTTGTGTGCTGGTGGTACCGTTGTTTTGAGCGAAAGGTGGGCTGGGTTCTGGAGTCGGAGGCGTGGCCTGTGTGAGGCGCCGCTGCTGCTCCAGGCGCCACATGGCCATGTCGTTAGTCTGGGTGTCCCACTCTGGATATTGTCCTCCCAGGCCGGACAGACGGAGCTCGTCTCCTACACCATGCTCCTCAATGGTCAGCAGGTTTCTTGATTTCACTGGTGGACAGTTACATTTTAGTTTACATTTGGCAGACATTCCTAAGGACCTTGCTCAGGGGCCCAGAAGTAGCAGCTTAGTGTGAGTTGGGATTTGAACTCGGTTTAAAAGTCCGATGCCTTAATCACTTAGTTACCACTTCCCATTAAAGTTTCAGACTTCGCCTACTCCTGAGTGTGTGTATATTTACACGGGAAAAAAGTCCAAAGAACTAGCCGTCTATATTGCGTGACCTTTTATGGGTTTTTGTGGGCGTCACTTTATGCAAATGAGCAGTGGTAGTACTACCTGTAGTAGTGTACGACTCCAGCACGCTCAGCTCTCTGGACAGATCAGTCTTGGCGACGGCGGCGCAGGGGGTTAGGCCTTCGTAGAAGCTACCCAGGAACACGGCGAAACACAGGACCAGGGCCTGCATGATGGCAGCACAGGCATAGAGTCAGAATCAATTTCTTTATCTGATATTAAAAAAAAGTGTAACGAAAGCTAAATAAATAGTTGATTGTTGGAACTATCGGCTATCAGCAAATATCCATAACTAGTTTTTCCTAGTTGCTTGAGCACCTTAGGAGGTTCGCTGTCATTCACGAGAGCGGCCTCTAAAGGTGATTCACTTATTAATTTATTTTGAGTGTTACTTTTTGTTTCGGTTGGAACACGCCTTAATATTTTTTCCCTTAATGATATTTTCCTTCCTATTCATTATGTAAAGCATCCCATACGAACGAGCTGTCACCGCAGCAACGAAAACATGCTAAGTCAGGCTCATTGGTATAAACCTGTGATCGGAGTTCATGGCAGAGCTTCTGACCAATCCGATTCAAGGACTCAACAGCGCTGTGGTGTCATGATATGAACTCGTTCTCACAGTCATTGTAGCACAGTTTTCATAGGTGTCCTTCAATCTTTTCATTCACTTTACAAACACACACACATGAGTAAGCTGCTTGCTGTGCTCACCATGAGGCATGTGGAGGTCTGAGTGCTGGCCATTTTGCATGAGCGAGGGACTTTTCCTGTTACTAAGGCCTGCAGGGAGTGCAGCTGCTGCAGTAAAGACCTGTGACCAAGACAAAAAAAAGGATCACATTTAAACATTTAGCAAGAATTACAAAGAAATTAACTTGAACTTACTAGAATTTTAGGGGGACGTTTATAATAACAGAGACTCCCACACACTCAAATTAGTCTTGTACCTTTAAGAAAGTTCTCCTAATATCAACTCATTATGTGTATAAAAGACACCAGTCACAGAATCGACCCCTTCCATTCAAACCCCTCCACCACCATGGGCGAGACCAAAGAGCTGTCAAAGGACGTCAGGGACGAGATTGTAGACCTTCACAAGGCTGGAATGGGCTACAAGACCATCAGAAAGAAGCTTAGTGAGAAAGAGACCACTGTTGGAGCGACATTTAAAAAAGGGAGGAAATACAAGGGTAGTCAATCGCCCTCGCTCTGGATCCTTCTGCTCAAGAATGCACATGAACAGACCCGTCTGAAGTTTGCCAGTGAACACCTGAATGAATCAGAGAAGACTTGGGAGAATGTGATGTGGTCAGATGAGACTAAAATTGAGCTCTTTGGCATCAACTCGACTCGCCGTGTTTGGAGGCTGAGAAATGCCGACCCCAAGAACATCATCCACATTGTCAAACATGGTGGAGGAAACATTCTGCTTTGGGGCTGTTTCTCTGCTAAGGGTACAGGAAGACTTCACCACATAAATGCATTGTAGAATCTTGGATGGGAACCTTCTGGCCTCAGCCAGAACACTGAAGATGGGTGGTGAACGGATCTTCCAGCATGACAATAACCTAAAACGTACGGCTAAGGCAACAATCTGATGGTCTTGTAGCCCATTTCAGCCTTGCGAAGGTCTACAATCTCATCCCTGACGTCCTTTGACAGCTCTTTGGTCCTTCCCATGGAGGTGGAGGAATGGAAGAGGTCGATTCTATGACTTCCGTGAATGCATGCGGAACATAATTAAAATTCCCTCAGGAACGTATTAAGTGGTGGACCGCAAGTTTGTTTAGTTACATTTTTATTTCATTTTATTTAATCAATTTCATTTGTGCCAATGTAATCAAAATAATAAAAAACTGTATTGCATTAACTTGATTTATTATATTTTATGTTCAAAGGGTGAACAGAGTTTTCCATACTTGTTGGTACTTTCGAGGTTCTCCACTTTCCTGCGCAGCTCGCTGTTCTCATTGGAACACGTCTCCACCCTGTGGGCAGAAAACGCAACTGCAGCATTACAAAAACAATCGAACAAAGGTTTTCATGACACAATATAAAAAATTCTACTAAACACACACACAAAAGGATCTGACTGGAGCCTGTGTGAGAGTTAAGTGAACTGTGGGTGTGTTGAGTTTATGCATGTGTGTGCGTGCAGTGTGTGTTTGTGTTTATTTAGTGAGCTGAATAATGAGCTGTGGGTGTGGGTGTGGGTGTAAATTTCTTGGGGGGGTGTGTAGTGTCAGTAAGTTGTTGTTGCGTTTTTGGTGTGTATTTTGTGTGTGTTTGTGTGTATATTATTGAGCTTGTGCATGTGTATTTTAAGCTGTGTGTGTGTGTGTGTGTGTGTGTGTGTGTGTGTGTGTGTGTGTGTGTGTGTGTGTGTAAAGTAAGCTGTGTGCATGTAGTGAGCTGTGGTTGTGATGTGTGTTTAGTAAATTGTATGTGTGTGTAGGGAGTGTGTGTGTAGTGAGTGTATGTACAGTGTGTGTAGTGAGTGCATGTATAGTGTGTGGTGTGTGTGTGTGTGTGTGTGTGTGTGTGTGTGTGTTTGTGTACTTTTTCTCCAGGGCATCCATGTATTCTTTTTTTTTCCTGCGACTTTCCTGAGCAGAAATCTGAGGAACAGAAAAGGTGCCGCTGCATCAGAATCACATTCAGTGGAGTCACTCTACTGTTATACAATGAGCTCACACACACACACACACACACACACACACACACACACACACACACACACACACACACACCTTATTCTTGATTTTCCTGCGGATCTTTTTCAGGGCTTTCTCCTCAGATTTGGACAGAGGCAGCTTGGTAGGAACGGGGTATCCCTCCGCGATCAGAGTACGTCTCTCCTCTTCCGTCAACAGTAGCGGCCCTGAGCCCTGCAACTTCTGAAGGAGAACGAAAGAGATGGAAAATGGGAGAGACAGAAAGAAAGAGAAGGAAAAAAGTGGATTTACTAATCCTCTTTTCGTTAAGAAACAGGCTGGGTGAATTGTGTGTTTTTGTGCAAATTCTTCAGAAAAGTATAACCGCTTCATAAAAAAGCTTAACTGTTTTAGCAGACCTTTCCTAACAATGTCCAGCTTTTCCGGAAAAGTCTGTATTGTAAATGTACGTGTTTCTGCACTCAAACAAATCGATTTCTTCTCCCCGTCAGCCGTTGTGGAATAAACAGCTATTAAATAGCTATTAAATCCACACAAATATAATTTGAGCTTGTGCAGTTTGCTACAGATGTCGTACGTGAGCTCCGACTAGTGCGCTTTCTGACCGTCCATTCAAAGGACATTATCTTATTAATGCTAGATGGCCCCAGATCAGTCAACTCGAAATCTGATTGGTTAAGGCGCCAAGAATTATACTCGGTGACGCTGCTCCATGAAGTTGCGCATTTTGAGAGTTTTTAAATAAAATGTACCGTAATTTCCGGACTATTAAGCGCACCCAAATATAGGCCGCACCCACTGAATTTTACAAAGATTTTTAATTTGAACATTTTGAAAAATAAGCCGCACCTGTCTATAAGCCGTGTCTACACTGAAAATAATGAACATTACACAGGCTTTAAGGAAACACAGTGTCTGTTACACGGTGTAACGGGTGAAATATGTTGTGGCTCCTTTAAGAGCAGAGCGGCATTTTGAGAATAGCCTGGCACAGCATTTTTCCGGTATTACTGCATGTGTGCCGAGGCCGAGGAATATGTCATTATTTTCTGATGCTCATTTCTAAGTTTCTTTGACTAACCCGTAACGCTGTTGCCAAGAAAAATAAAAAAGCACGAGTTTTGGAAACCTGTCTGTGCTTATATGATTTCTGTTGCAACTGGAGTTAGCAAGCTCTCCCATGACCCAGAATCAATTCGTTACAATGGCTTGTATCTAAACAGTAGCCTACCAAGAAAGTCATTGTTCACTGTCTTCCTCCTTCCTTACTATTTCTCTCTCTTTTGGCATCGTCGTGCGTTTAAAAATCACCATCGGTGAAGCTTTTCTCTCGATGCCGTGCAGCTCAGAAGACAGGTGAAGTGCGTTTTTGGTTTTTAGCGTGATGAATGATTCGCATTTCCTGTAGACAGTCCTAGTGAGTGGCAGGTCAAACGTCAGAGGAACATCATCCATATTTATGATTCAGTGGGAGCGCATCTGATTTAATATAAAGAATTTCATTGGTTCTCCTGAACCCGTTCGTAATTTCATTGGTCTAATGTTATGGGGCTCAGTTTTTTGGCTTGAAGTTTGTGAAACCGGGAAAAACCCAGAAAAAATCCATAAATAAGCCGCTTCGTTGTTTAAGCCGGGGTTCAAAGCGTGGGAAAAAAGTAGCAGCTTATAGTCCGGAAAATACGGTATATAAAATATTATATATTGGTTATTTTATATATAAAATTATTTGTATTAGATATTTTTTTAACAGGTTACTGATTCTGATAATTCTGGATAGTTTCCAGATGTGTGTGTGTGTGTGTGTGTGTGTGTGTGTGTGTGTGTGTGTGTGTGTGTGTGTGGGTGTACCGTCACACTCACATGAGGAGCAGTAAGCAGGGGCGAGTTAGACAGCGAATTCGTCATCGAAGCAGTCGGACGCTGCGCCACCTTGAGGACAGCTGGGTTGTGTGTGGGGCTGGCAGGGGTGCAGGGGTGCACAGGGCTCTGACTGCCCTCTGTGTCACTACCATGAGAGCTGGGAGGGGTCGGGGGCATCTGCAAAGCCTCAAGCTCTACACACACACACACACACACACACACACACACACACACACACACACACACACACACACACACACACTTCAACAACACAACACTGTACTGATCTATAATAAAACAGTGCACTATCATCACTGGAGAGTAGGCGTGATTCCTGTTAGAGGGATATTCTGTTTAGTTTATGCTCTCGACAAATATTGGCGTTGCAACCGGATTATTGACCGTCGTCCTACTGGCTGCAACTTTTACCTTTAGGGCAAAGATTCAGGAACTGATCCACTTCATGAGGCTCCAGTTTGATCTGTGGACCGAAGCTCTCGTCCTCCTTTACCTGCCCAGATCACACAGAGAAAACATGGGGAAATTCACTTTATGCCCAGGTTATGGGGCAAAACACCCAAAGATAACTTTCTTTTCTTTACCAATATTGTGTATTACTAATGTCATTAACATTTACAGCATGATGGCAGATGTCCTTTAGGGGGTCGAGGGTTAAGGGCCTTGCTCAGGTGGCAGCTTCTTGTCGGGGCGGGGATTTATACTCACACCTTAAGCACTGTGACCATCATGGGAACACTTCTGACTTGGGAAATGGTAGATTAGTCATAAGTGGTCATAAGTTTAAATCCCAGCACCATCAAGGGTTAAGGTTAAGTAGGGCACTGCTGAGTCATGGAGCAAGGCCCATAACCTTCAACGGCTCAGGAATGTTAAGGAATAGAGATGGCAGCTTAATGGTTTGGGTCTGATGGTTGCAAATTAAAAATCCCAGCCAAAACAAAGTACCACTTCTGCGCCCTACTTTAAATTAAACAGACGGTAGCAGGCAAACCTGTGTGCTGAGCGTTTTTGTGGCATTTGAGAGGGAAGCACTGTTCGCGGGTTCCACCGTAAGCGTAAGCGTCACTGTAGGCAGCAGGGTAGGAGAATCACACAGTAAAGTCTCCAACTTCTCGTCCTCCTCCATCTCCTCCTGCTGCTGCTCCTGCTCCATGGGCCAGTCCTCGACATCTGACTCTCCTGGACAGCATCATTATCATCATCATCATCATCACACCACACCACAGCATAAAACACCCACAAGATATCACACATCATCCCCCCTAGGGTTGCAAAGGGGCGGAAAATCTTTTCGGTAAACTTCCGAAATCTTTCAACGGGAATTTCATCTGGGGAATGTTGGAGACTTACCAGGAATTTGTGAAAATTTGTGGTAAGTAATTGTAAATTTGGGGAAATTTATATAAACTGTATCATTTTCATGTGACATACATACATACATTTTTGACAATTTAATTTTTCGTTAAATTTAGTTGCACAATAGCTTATACACGGCAGAAGGTAGTTTTGAAGATAAATATATGTAATATTTATGTAATTTACGTGAATACTCACCAAGGAGGAAATGTTTTGTGGGCAGGATTGAAGAAATTATGTGCATTGATGTTACAGAGGAATGCAGAGTGCATGTAGGGGGTGTGGCCTCAGTAACATTGCAGGAAGTGTGCTGTGTGCATGTGATTGATGAAAGTGCAAGTAAAAATTCTACTGAAATTGCATTAAATCTGGTTGTTTTCACCAAAAGTTCCCTGTTATAAGCAAACCTGCATTTTTTTTGTAAATTCCCTTGAATTCTCATTAATTCCCATGAAAAGTTACCAGTCTTGAAAATTCCTGGAATGGCACGTCACATCAAATCACAACACCATACAACACAGTTACTGTTAAAGTGGATTTATGAAGCTAGAAACGTAATGGAAGGGCAAGGAATCGTTTCGAATTGCGGAAATCACAATAGCTGGTCTACACATTCTACCAATCAGTTTGTTCGAGTTCGGGAAATAATATAATTCCAAGTACCGACTGCCAATTTCTGAGGGAAATCTAATGTGTATAAATAAATAAGTTAACAGTATATGGCTGATTACACAGACTGGTGTTCTGAGGTAACTTGTACATGCAGCAACAGGCTACACTGTTATGTAGAAGGGGTTCAGGAGGCCAATATCAGACCATTTTTTTCATTTCCCCCCTCACACTCACCGGGCACACTGGAGGCTTTCTCTGTGGTCAGATGCATGAGGGGCGACTGAGGACGTGAATCTCCGCTCAGAGAGTAACTGTGCTCGGTCTGGATGTGAGGAGGTGGAGGAGAGGCTGGACTCAGGTCCTCCTCCATGTCAATCAATTCGCTCCTCCCGGACAGGAAGGGGTCGCTCAGCAGCTGGCCCAGCAGCGCCTCCTGAGACAGGTCATCCAGGAGCTCGGTGAAGTGCTGCAAGGAGCAGAATATCAGAAACGAGGCAAGGATGGACAGGGGGATCATTTTGCAAACAGGAACAAAATAACTGAAGATTGACAATGTTAGATTATGCTTTGAAAAGGCGACGATACCAGCGACGTTAGGACGCTGGGGTCAGGAATGATACAGCCCCCCTCCCGAAGCACAGAGGGTTAAGAGCCTTGCTCAAGGGCCCAAGAGTGGCAGTTTGGCAATACCAGGGATTAAACCCCTGACCATTTCAATAAGTAACCCAGAGCCTCAACCACTGAGTTACCACCCACTCTTGATTTATTTTGTCGTATCCTCGCCGTAACATCGAAAAAATTTCTGTTGTTTAAAAATCTAAAGGTAGTCTGAACGGATTTCAGTCTAAACGCTTAGGACTACAAATTCCGAGTCTGATGTCTGGTTCCTCTCAGGTTTTCTTCCTAATACCATCTCAGGTATTTTTATTTTTTTTTGCCACATTACGGATATACTTTGAGGCTAATTTATAAATAAAATTTTTTTTGCAATGTATTTATTTCTGTACATAGTAGCTATGAGAAAATATCCATTGTTAAAGGAGTTAAATAATAATCATAAAATAGAATTAGGTATAAAACCTACTGAATGTATTTAATTAAATGTATAGCACATTAAATGTAAAGCTCGCGTGTTTGATTTACAAAAAATCTTTTTCAGTTGTTAAAAGAAATTAGCAATTCAAATGGATAATTGCTAACTGATAATTAATAATCAGTTCTCTGAAGGTTCGTCTTTTTTCTCGGAAATTTTCTCTTTTACGGAATTTGGAAAGAAAAAAAATCTGAGAAGCCACACTATGTCCTGCTAAAAATGTTTGAAAAACTTGTCTTTTGGAGGAAACTATATTACTGCTTAAAGCACCAAAGGCTGATGATGATACATGGTTGGTGTTGCGACTTCATAATAAATCTTACACCATAATTGCCACTTTGGTTCTCCAAGAGCTCAGAAAACACATCTGCATACCTGCAGGGGGTCTCCCACCCCAGTTAACTGCCCCGGGTTTGGCACTTATTAAAATTGCACCCTGTGTAAGTGGTTAAATGACTCTCAGCAGGATCCATCAGATGTCCTGCATACCGGAGTCAAAGCAATGGCGTAACCTGGTGTCTAGGCAAGTCGGCATTCACTGCGCCAAGCAGAAGCTATCTAATCTAACGCTTTACAATCTTGAGATATCTGCTGAAGGGCAGAGATTCTTTCTCATCCCCCTCTCTCCCTCGCTGTTGTCTCATTCTGCAGAAACATTCGTCTCGCTTGAACAAGTCAGGACAAGCTGAAGCTCTATCATAACCCAGCTGAGATTTGCAGCTGCCTGCCTCAGGACTCGCCTGATTCAAGGACATTTTTTCGACGTTCCACCCACTGAGCACAGTCTTTGCCAGTTGTTCCCGGTAGGCCTTCGGGGCCGAGTCGCCCCGCCTCAGCTCGATTACAAAAATGAAAGGCTCAGCAGATTTCTGTTGCTGTCATTGAACGGGCGAACTGTGAAAAAGAAATGGGTGGAATTCCTCAGCTGGGACGTGCTCACGTTCAACTGGTTTGTTAACCGTGAACAAGACTTTGTTGTAGGTCCTGAAACTCTGGAATGTTCTATAATATGGGCTAATTGTTTACAGCGAATCCTCTTTGTGATACAACCCACAAAGACTTTTGCCAAAATTTTTACGATTAAATCTTTCATTTGTACACGAAACAACTGGGTGGGAGAGGCTTTACTCTTGTCCCCGTCAATCACAGTGAAACTAGCCAATCATTGGTGTCTTGGATGCAGAAGGGGGCTGATAGCACTTTCATCAGAGTGCAATACCCCACCTCAGCTGCTTTAGTAACTGTCCTAAGATATATGATAAGTCCTAAGGCAGGAATTAATCAAGAGAAAAGTTCTGCACTGCATACAACGCTTAACATCTGTTCGCATATTTCCCAGGGCTCGAGAAGAGGGTTTGTATTTCCCAAGATTGAAAGTTTGTCAACAAACAAGGTACAGCTGACAAAATGTCAGAGATTGTGCTGAGCAACAAACTAGGACATCATTGTATATATTAAAGTACTTCCTGAGGTAAAAAACGAGTGAAATACGAACCATTTGAGCGTACAATGACTTCTAGGAACTTCTGAGTTCAGGGAGTGACGCAAAGTCAAAATGGTGTAAACACAACACCGAAATGTATAAACAGCCAAGTTATACTGTGTGTATACACATATATTATCTTAGTTAAATCTAAAACGGTTGCTCAGATCAGGTTTTTCCCAACTTGTAGGGAGGTGGATCCTAAGGTCGAGAGTTCAAAACAAAGCCATACCAAGCTACCACTTCAGGACCCCTGAGCAAGGCCCTGAACCCTATAACTGCATATGAATGACACAATTCCAAGTTTCGACTTCAGAGGAAAATCTTCACAGTATGTATACAATTCTGTCCCATTTGTCACTATACACATCTACGCTGCATACGCTGAGTGTCAAATCCCTGACTGTCCCCCGGGGATCCGAAAACAAATTCTCCAGTCAGCATTTGCGCATCGTTCAACAGAAAGCTTTCGATCTCATTCAGTCCAAATTTTACTGCTAAACCATACTTCAGGAGAAATATTTGTGTTCAGCAAAACAAAAAGCACAACGGTTTGTGCGCTGCCAGATGTCCATTAGTGGATCTTCGTATTAAATAATAAAAAAAAGAGACCAGGATTTTTCCACGTTATTTATTCTGGCCAAGGATTTGAGACAAGTCACGGCTGAAGGTGATGTTTAAAAGTCACTCCTGTAAGTCTGGGGGTGGTGTGGTGTGGTGTGGGGGTAATGGCCCAGTCATGGATGTGTGTTTGAGGAGGACGGATTGGGGTTGTGGTACAGTAAACAATTAGCAGATTGATTGCCGGAGCTCAGGCCACAGGTCAAACAAAAGAGCCTTTTTACCAGCACGGACCTGCGAAGTACTGTAGCTCGAGTGACGCAACACTCCCGGTGCTCACACAGCAGTGTCGCTGGGTTCACTGGGAAATTAAGTTTGAAAGACAAAGCGTCTTGTGTACAAATCAGGTTGGGACAAATATTTCGAAGACATCTTACAAACCGAGGGGAATACAGAGAACAGGAACGATGAGGAAAACCGAGGAAGTGGCGCAGACTTGTGTAGTGAGCTGTAAAAGGTGGCAAGAATTCAGACATGTGGCTTTAATTACAGGCTGACGACTCAGAGAGAGAGAGAGAGAGAGAGAGAGAGAGAGAGAGAGAGAAAGAAAAAAGAGAGCGTAGACTGAGAAAATATGTTTGTGTGTGTGTTCAAACCTCACACACACACACACACACACACACACACACACACACACACACACACGTGTGTGAGCTTAAGGCCGTTCGAGTCAGAAATGCCCTGGCCTGCTTTTTCCAGCTTTATTATGACTCACACAGCAGACCTTATAAAAGCAGTTCTGTCTGCTCTCACACACACACACACACACAGAGATATGCACAAAATCTCCAGCACACATTCGGAAAATATTTGCTCATGCTCTATCTATTAGCTTTCACAACCGTATCACAATCATGCTATCCTGCATCTAATTTTATATCTTCTAGCGTTAGCAATATATTTCCCAGGACTCCAGGAAAGGTCTGTGGGTCCTACGAGTAGGACTAGCAAAAACCGCCTGCTGTTTTGCTAACAAACTAGCAACAAATCAATAAATCAATATATAAAGTATTTCCTGAGATAACGCGAAATGAAATGTAAACCATTTTAGCATACAGTGACTTCCTACAGGAGTTTGGGGTGGTATTGTCGAACCAGAACTCAGCAAGTGCTGTCAAATCAAAATGGCCTCTCATAGCATGAGGAGTAAACACAACAGCGAAACTTCTAGCTTTGCGCAAGTCATAGCGTGCATACACACAGAAATTAGCTTGTAGCTTGGGGAGGTGGTAGCTTATTGGTTAAGGGTCTTCAGATACAAAGGTTGTGAGTTCATATTCCAGCCACACAAAGCTACCACTCCTGACCTCACATCCACTGGCACATCTGAACACCATGATCGTGCCAATCCTGAAGACATTAACACAATGAAAATAGTGTATTTCTAAAAATACCAGGATACAGAGTTATAATTAAATCTCCCTGCCTTGGTCCACAAACCCTTAACAATAATTATCACTATGGTATTGCTTGTGAAGGAGATGTATCACCACAGAAGAACATTTGGTGCAACAATTATGGTGTGTTATCATAAAAGTGCTACCAGTATGTGGAAAGACCCCCGTAGACAGGAAGCTCTAAACAGGATGTGATCGCTTTCCTTTTTTACGACGTGCCAAATTAAATAGCAACGCTGATTAAAAATATCATTTTGAAGGCAGGAGGTTAGCGGGTTCCTGAGAGGTGTCAGCTAATCGTAGTGAGAGAAGGTTCTATTGTTTCTGGTGTAGTGGAAAAGATTGCACAAATGTTCGGAAACCAAAATCATCTGGAAAGGCCATACTTAGTTTGTGTTAGTGGCAGAAGTCAGAGGTTGGCTCATCATTTGTGTAAATGGAGGCCGGAGTTAGCGGAGCGGGGGGAGGAACATGCTAACTGGGTTGATGCAAGAGCAGAAAAACAGATGGGAATGAGATACTCTGCCACAATGACGCATGCACGCTCCGAGGAGGGCCAAAGGTCAAAAATCATGTGTAGAGGTTGTACCTTGGTCTTTTAAGCGTTCTCTGGACCGTTGGAGCGATGTGGTCCAACACGTGTCTGTTGAATTCAGATTTCAACAACGCATGAGCTAAAACCCTGTCCCTGTTGCATCATCCCCTAATTCTGGCACAGTTTTGAGAAAGAAAAACCTTTCATTTTTCCATTAAATTCCATGGAATGAAACTTAGTTTTATTTAGAACCAGGCCTTGCACAAGCAGGAATTAGGGTTAGCGGGTGCCAAGTGGCGTTGACTGCTAGCAAGCCAAGTTTCAAAGGTTGTAGTTTGGGGTACTGTCCATTTACAAGTCAGAGTCAGATTTAGATTTCCTTTCTGAGCTATTTCTTGATGACCATTTCTGTTTTCGTGTACATTCTGTGTTCAAATAAAAAACATTCTGATTTGTTTGGGGGGGAGGGGGTTAAAGGTTGGGGGTCCATAAGAACAAGTTTACTTCAGACAACAGCTGATGATTTAAATTGATATCAGAAGAAAATCAAAGGTCAGCTGGTGCCTATCTGCGTGTAGTCACTGTGAAGTCATGCGCGATCGAGCTGTATGGCTGTATCAATGTCCAAAAGGACAGTCAAAGAGCATGTTCGATGAGAGGACGGTATCTTGAGAACATCGCTGCAGTTTCTCTATGATATAATTTCTCCTCTGGCCTACAAGGCTGGGCAATCTGATGCCGTTCTGAAAGCAAAGTCTAGCAAAGTAAGCAGCTTCGTGAGCCGTCATGTTTCCATATAAACATGTTTTGAGTGTAGTGTAGTGAAATGTGATCTCTGACCGAAACATGGTTGTTTGAGTCTTTTAGGAGTTGTTGATCTAGGATTTTCACACACAACAGTTTTATTTATGGACTGGTGCGAAAAACAAAAAACATACAGTGGATCTGCGAGTGGCCTTGTGAGAGGGTCAAGGTAGGATGACCAGACTGGTACAATCTAACAGGGAGGATGTAGAAAATACACCCATAGTGAGCAGAAAAGCATGTCAGAAGATGGGAAACTACAACAAGCTTCAAAAGGAACACACCAGAAATGGAAAAAGGAAGTAGCGCAACTAGATAATCACTCCATTCGTCAAGGGGAATCGATTAGACAATAAAGCCGCTCTCGACTATTTCAGGTCTGATAATATTCTAGATATGCAAACCTAGACAGTATGTGCAAAACTCATATGCCGTTCTTCCACAAACTGTCAAACTAAAAACACAATTATATAGAATGTATTTGTACGCTCTAGGACTACAACTCCTCTTCAACCAAGAGAGTGTGTTACGGTTGGAGTGAAAGAACTCCTACACAGTGCCCTGACATCCTTAACCCCACTAAACACATTTGAGTTAGAACTGGACTGAATCCCAGAGCTCCTCAGTGTCTGATCTCACTAATGCTCTTGTCGAATCTGGTGCAAAACCTTGTCCAGAAGAGTGGAGATGATTAAAACATTGGGTTAAAACATCCGAACACAGATGTATCCCCACAGAGGATTTCGGCCATGTTCAGCGATAAAAGTCCCAAACACCGTTGTAATCGGTTAGTAGTCTGGCTTGCTGCACTAATTTGGCTCTGCCTGTGAGATTTCTCCGGGCTGAAATGTGTGTCATCGTGATATCCATTGGTAAGGAATTTGCACGCTCGATTAATAGAGCGCAAGGCTTGCCAGTTTCATTACAAAACCCGTGCTGTTTCTGGAGACACAGTACCTCTCGAACACCTGGGTGTAAAGTACAACAGGAAGAAGACTGTGGGTTGTGTGATCTGAGAGACCCCAGGAAATAACTGTCTCCAGAAACCAAATCACTGCGTAGGGGTTTATCTAAGCAACGGAAGGACCGACTTTGCAGGGACTCATATATACAGAAGGCTCCAAGTGCTGTGAAAAGCTTTTTGGTGTTCTCTGTAATAGGCTACTTTGCTTTCAGGAAAGTGCAAACCCACACCCTATGGATTTAGGACACCGTATATTTGGCCTTATTGCAGACCAAGAAGGCAGCCAAGGGCTAAGTACGTGTAATCAATCCCGGAAATACGCTCAGACCAGAAAGTTGGCAGAACACTGGAAATTTGAAATGAACTGTACCATTTTCCGAAAAACCAAGCGTTATATGTAAAACAACAAAGAAACAAACATGGGTTGGGTTACGAATCCGAGCTTTATAAGCGAAAGGAGGAAAAGAATATGGGGCCATGCTATAAAGAGCTCTATTGTCAGGTAAACTAGTGGAGCTTAAAGCATTCAAAGCTCCCATAAGAAAAACCTTGAAATATATCCACAACTCGCCTCCCCTTTACTCAGGGTATATGGAGAGAGATGGATACACAGAGCAGGCTATACTGAGAGGAAAAACAGCCTGTGTAAAGAGGTGAATAAGAGTGTGTGTGTGTGTGTAAAAGTTTGTTTTAAGGAAGGTAAAGGGCAAAGCCTGACTCAGGTTGCAGCGAGGGCTACTTCAGGCATGTGCTCAGCCTCCTGCTAAAACTCCCGCAAACCAAGATATCAATCGAAAATAATTAATAGTATTAAATATTGAGTTGTTCGAAATCATTTTCCCCCCAAATCATGAGGCGACTACACATCCTGATCGTCACATACACTCAGACGGCTGACAAAAAGGCAAGACAAACTACAGCCAGTCTACGTATTGATAATGAAAACCAGCCTGAGGTTACTTGGGGTGAGGAGAATGAATTCTCAGCAATGACCTAGTTGTACCTTATGTTCTGCCAACCTGCAACCGCTGAATTACTTCTTCTACTCTGAAATTCATACTTTTTACCTCAGGACAACCTTTTCAAGCCTTAGCTACTGATGTCAAAGCAACATGGCTGCCCGTGACACAAACAGCATGCACATTAGCACTTGTAATAAAAATTTGCTGTAAAATCAATCAACATACACATATGTTATGCTAAACCTATGCACAAACAATACAAACCACTCTACACGCCACTTATTACAATATCTGGCTAGCCTGTGGCAAAAAAAAGGTTAACATGGCGGCTTCCGGGGCCTTATCCTGACCATGTAGCTTGAATGCGGCATGAGGTTCGAAAATGGCACCGCTGGCACCGCTGAATTACTTTTTCCTACACTGAAATTCATACTTTTCACCTCAGGACAGCCTTTCAAGACTTAGCTAGTGATGTCAAAGCAACATGGCTACCTGTGACACAAGCAGCATGCACATCAGTACTTGTAATAAATCAATCAACATACATATATGTTATGCTAAACCTATGCACAAACAATACAAACCACTCTACACGCGTTATCCTGACCATGTAGCTTCAATGCGGCATGAGGTTCGAAAATGGCATCATTTCTGAGGTAAAATTTATTTATTCTGTGTATTATAAAATTACGATCAACCAAAGCGACGTATTTCTAGATAGGAAATGCTTATAAGATGTGTAATAACTCATGAAATCTTATAAGAACAGGAATGAGATATTTGTGAAAATATTCAATAAATTTTCACTTGCTAATAGGATTCTTGCAGTGTAAGAGTTTTTGGAAATACCATCGCCTGTGGGAAAAGTCTGAGAAAATCAGATTGCTAAGAATAAGAGCATGTTCATAGGCCCGAGTTAGTCTGGTATTAGAAACGAACAGTGTGAACCCTGTGTACTGTTTACTGTTAAAGGCACCCGGTGTAAAATGTCACATTATACATGTCAGCTAGAGCAAATAGCAAGAGCATGAACGAAGAGAACAGAGAAGGAGTGTGTGTGTGTGAAGGACAGGAATGAGGCTCAGTATCTCCCAGAAGCCCTGAGCTGAAGGAGAACAGATGAGGCTGTGTCCACCGACCCACAGAGAGCGAGAGAGACGGAGAGACAGAAGGCTCTGTGAAAAGAGAGGTCTGGCCTCACCCAAACATGCCAAATGAATAATATGAGTGTGTCAGAGGGACGTTCTATTCACCTTCTGCATACACACACACACACACACACACACACACACACACACACACACACACACACACACAGAGTATATAATCTCTATATTTATAAGAACTTTAACTTTGGCACATATTCACCTATTTCATCATGTTCCTCATGTGTGTTTATGTGTCATGACGTTCTGACATTACTTCAATGCCACCGATGGGCAAACAATTATTTTAAAATAAATATATTAGCAACGCTGAAGACATTTAGCGAATAATTGAAATAAAATAAATCAGTTTCTCTCAAATGGAGTCCCTACACACACACACAAGTGTGTATTTTTACACCCCGCAAAAGCCGTGCAGTTGATCGCAAAGCTACAATTTCGCCTATGTTCTCTCTCTCTATCATTCAACCGCATTCAGGCTAAATCTGTTCAGCAGTACGGAGAAACCACATTCCATCCCCCCTTCTCGTTCAGCGTTTTAACATCTGCCACATCTGCGCGTGTCAGGGTGGCATTCTTTTTCGAAAAAACACTTCCTGCTCCGTCGTTTGGAGAAGAATCCATAGACGTGCAACACAAAAAAATTATAATTTGACCTCTCTTGAAGATAATCTTAAAACGCCAATAAAAACAGCATCTCGATATAACAAAATATCAAAGATATCTCAAAAATGCGATCTCAATATCGCATTGCGATGTCGCCCAGATCCGCATGCACCCATTTGAACTTCAGTTCAGGACGAATACTTGGAGAAGAAAATGCTGTCAAACCAGACGCGTATAAAAGAAAGACATGAGGAGTAGCATTTTTTTTTTCCACACATGAACCACGGTATGAAGATGTAAAATAGTTTCCTGAGAGTAAGAGAGTGAAAAAATGAGCAACACGGATAGAAATCAACCTTATAATATTGTCATGGAGTTAAAATGGTTATACTGGCGACAATAGTGATGTACTGCTTATACTGTCCTGGATGCTCGATCCAGGGTATTAAATGGGAGATGTTTTTTGAAGTCCTGGAGTGGAATAATCTCCCAGCTGACGCGCTCGGCATGGCTTCTGCACTGAGTCATGGGAGAATTCGGATGCAAGGGACAGCCGGCGCCCCAACAAGACGGAACAGATTGGAGTTGATCTCCAGGCAAAACACAAGTTGGTTTTATTTTAAGTGTTTACTCCCTCGTTCCTGAACTTAAGTAAAAGTCTTAATCATCTGCTGAATGTTTGCGTGTATCAGACCTTTATAAGGAGTCCTATTGTTCTGTGAGAAAACCCTTACTAGATACACAATCTAGAACCCCAGAACGACAAGGCTCTCCCCACAGCTTTTCACTCAACCACACCGATAAGCTTCGAGCATCTACCTTCTCCTCAGAGAGTTTTCGCTTTCAACCCCGCTATTACACATTGCCGAATCTTTTGTCTGCTGAAAACCACTAGTGACCTCATTCGGCATATTTGACCACCCCCGCCATTTTTTTGTCAGTTCTGGAAACGACTGTTAGCTGCTAAAAATTCTCTTTTGATGGAACTAGTTATTCGTAACCAGTACCTGATAACCGAATAACAATATTAGCAATATTAATAGAGTAGAATCAATAGAAAAACGCGACAGAATCTGTTTGACTTTGTGTCTGAGAAGTTCATTCTCATCTACCTAACGTTCATTAAACTACAGCTCTTTCTTCACAGCGGTGAGGAAACGCCATGTTTTTCTGTCATGGACTGAAATCAGAAGTAACGTTGAATACATTTGAATGTTGTGAAGGAAAAAAATATACGTGGAAAAAAATACTTCCCTATAGTCCAATCCTGAATATCGATGGTTGCTTTGGCATGTGTTGGGTAGTTAAATGAAAAGTTAGGTAGATGAGGATACCATCTTGGACACAAAGTCACAGAGTACCCATATGATGTTGTGTTTCCCATTAATAATGCTCTGGGAATACTGCTAATATTGCTATTCGGCAAATCGGGAATTTTACACTTCTCGTACTGGTTACGAATAACTAGTTCCGTCAACTAACAAATCATTGCCATTCTAGCTAATATTTCAAAATTGATACTAAATCAATCGAAAATCTATATTTAAATACAAAACAGAATTTCACTCACAATTCTAAACTGTAAAAAGTATAGAATAAAATTTTTTTATAGGGATGGGGGTGGTCAAATATGCAAAAAATGAGGTCACAGGTAGTTTTCAGCTGACAAAAGAATTGCAAATGGGTAATGGGGAAAGGGGGTGTGTCAATGAAGAAAACTTGGCTTCACCCCTAAGGACAAAGTAGATGCTCTGAGTTGTTCAGGTTGTAGGTTACCTGAAAGTTCTGACTGCAATAAGTTCATAAAGTCAAAAACCTTTCGAAGGAAGCAAAAAAAGAAGAATGATGATGTTGATATGACAACAGCCTTTAGAAAAAAACCCCAGATGTGAGCCACGTGTGACATGCAAATGTAGTTAGCAGGCCTCCTAAAGGGTAAAACTCCCGAATTCCCACTGGGATATGAATGGGGCTATGGATGGGAAACAAGTTGGCACTGTTGTGAGGAATTCTGTGTCAACAAAACCCCCAGAAAGTAAAGAGACCCAGAGAATGAAGGAGAAACGTCTGGGCTTGAACACATCCAAACACAAAGACCTTATTCTTTCCTTCATGACCTGATACAAACCGACCTCCAAGTTAGTTACCTAGAGTGAAGGGCTTCATATTTCCAAATCGTTTGACTTTGAGAATGTCTTGAAGTTCCACTACTCCTCTACTTCCATGTGTCTGGGGAAGCAATGCCCTGGAGGCTTAATTTTAGAGTGCACACAGCTGGAATCAGGATTCAAAACCTGTAATTAGTCTGTGCTGTGCAATTTATCCCAACGTTGCATTGAGGTGAGATTTATGGAGGAAAATAATAGAGCTTTAATGATCCAACTGGTCATTTAGGGACCAACACCCATTTTCACCCATGCGCACAAACCCCTATAACGGGTTGAACAGAATTAGAAAGCTAACGACTTGAATTTACGACTAAACCATATGAATTGAAGAATAGCTCCTGAGCACTAGTACTGAGAACTATGAAGATGTATTGGAGCTGTAATAAATACAAACATCTAACAATGGACTTGAGGATGAGATCTATTTTGAGTGTTTCCTATCAAGGTTTCCTCTTCATACCATCTCAGGACATTTTTTTCTTGTCACCGTCGCCCCTGGATCGTTTATTAGGGGTGAACTTATCGGCACTAATTCATACTTAAGAACCTGTTTCGTTCTGTGAAGATGCTTTGGGACGAGCATCTATCTATCTTGAAAAGCGTGTAGAACATAATACACAAGGACAAAAATTGTATGTGAGTAAAAGCAGAAGAAGAAAGAAAACAGTTTGGTCCAGTCTGGTTTTAATGGACAATTTCATGAACAGGGATGGGAACGCCTAACGAGTCAAAGCACACAAACCGAATCACTGACAAAAAACTCACTTATTGCCCCTTTAATACTATATAAGGGGGCGTGTCTAACATCACTCAAAATCTAAACACATTCCGGCCGGAAAGCGAGACATCAAAGCGATATGACATGTCTTTGTGATAAATAATAGTAAAATAAATAAACACAATCACATGTTGCTCCTTTAAAGTAAAAAAGAAGGTATCAGATGAATGAGATCGGATCTCGTGCATTGTTTGAACTTCATTCCACTGGATCCAAAGGAGCCTGGAAGGCCATCAAAGGTGGTTCCTCTGGACCACAAAGATCTTTCTGGATCCTGGAGAAAACTTGATAGCAATCAGAGCACCAAGAAAAATACTAAGGAGGAACTTACTGTGCTGTACAGGACACTGTCATGATCTGCAGACTCGGACAACTCGCTCAGGTTCCGGTCCCAGTGTAAATACGACTCGGTGCTGTCCAGTATCTCCATGCTGAGGGTTTTGAAAGAAGAAGATCTAAGTAGATCCTTCTCTCTCTCTATGTGTGTTTATATAGGAAATAGAAGAAGACTGGCTTCCTGTCAGTTCAAACTTGACCACACACTCCAAAGTGGATGCTGATGGATCCAGTAAACGCCACTTTTTCCCTTGACTCCCGTTGTTTAATAACCAGATCTCGCGGATTCTCCTAAAGGATCTGCTCCTGATCATAAAACAGATCACAGCTCGAGTTTTCTCTGTTGCTTTACTTGACCACGCCCCTTCTAGGACGCAGGAATGTTGAGGGCGGGGATAAAAAAAAAACACGTCTATTTTTCGGACACTTTTTAAATCTTTTAACATAATCGATTTATATTCTGCTTGAATCACGTATTCAATCTCATTTCCATGTTCATCAGTGGCGTTTATCAACACCACACGATATTTTTTTAAGCGCTCAACAAAGTGAACTAATAAACCCCGCCTCCTGTAATCCCCTAAATCAATCAGGTAAAGGCAATGAAGACAGACAGGTGAGGCAGCAAATCAGAGTGTGGACAATACAAGCCGACGCGGTTTTGACCCAATAAGTGATGTTGGGGGGTTGGTTTGCACTAGCAAACCGAAAAAAGCCAAGAATTCTTATCGTGTAGATCCTCCTACTGTCCATCCCTCCCTCATACTGTCCATCCCTCCTTCCTACCGTCCATCCCTGCCTCCTACTCTCCATCTCTACCTCATACTCTCCATCCCTCCCTCCTACTGTCCATCCCTCCTTCCTACTGTCCATCCCTCCATCATACTGTCCATCTTTACCTCATACTCTCCATCCCTCTCTCATAATGTCCATCCCTCCCTCCTACTGTCCATCCCTCCCTCATACTCTCCATCTTGCCCTTCTACTGTCCATCCCTCCATATTACTGTCCATCCCTCCTCCCTACTGTCCGTTATAGTTTGACACATTCTATTATTATTAACAATAATGTTATTGCTGTTATTATCATTATCATTATTTTTAGTATTATATATAAATATATATATAAAGGTGAATTTCTCTCTCTCCCTCCATGTGTCACAAACTGAACCATACACACACACACACACACACACACACACTGTACTGCACTATCATTATACACCCCTCTATCTATCCATCAAATCAAAATTTTTTCCATCTATCCACCCGTCTGTCCGTCCAATCTATCTATCCGTCTATCCGTCTATCCGTCTATCTATCTATCTATCTATCTATCTATCTATCTATCTATCTATCTATCTATCTATCCACTAGTCTGCCATCTTTTTATTACACACACACACACACACACACACACACACACACACACACACACACTTCACAATAGAAAGAGAAAAAAACAAATGCAACATAAATGCACAAACACAAAAATTTACTTCCTCTTTGGTGTCCCAAAAAAAAAAAAAGAAACAGGAAATGTTTTTCACAATGTTTATGAATTTAAACGAGCCAGACATCGAACTAAAACCTACAGTGGTGTGAAAAAGTGTTGGCCCCCTTACTGATTTCTTATTTTTTGCATGTTTGTCACATTTTAATGTTTCAGATCATTAAACTAAATAAAATATTAGTAAAAGAGAACACACGTGAACACAACATGCAGTTTTTAAATGAAATATTTAAAAATTGAGGAAAAAAACAAAATCCAAACCTACATGGCCCTGTGTGAAAAAGTGTTTGTCCCCCGTTTAAACTGTGGTTTATTCAATTTCTTCAGCCACACCAGGCCACCAGGAAGAAAAAAGAGGAGGTTTATGGATGTGGTGAGGGAAGACATGCAGGTAGTTGGGTTGAAAGAGGCAGGTGTATAGGACAGAGGAGTATGGAGACGGATGATCCGCTGTGGCGCCCCCTAATGGGAGCAGCCGAAAGAAGAAGAAGAATCTTTCTTTTATATATTAAAGAAAATCTTTCTTTGATATTTTTAAACAAATTTCTTTTTTCAAATTTTTTTCTTTCTTTCTTTCAATTTTTCTTTTATCTTCAATCGTTCTTTTTCATATAAAAAAATATATTTCCTGCAATCAATCCTTTTATAATTCATCATATTTTTTTAAAACTAACTTTCCTTTCCTTCATTCATATTTCTTCCTTCAATCTTACCTTCTTAAAAATTTCCCTTTTCTCAAATTTTTCTCTTATCTTCAATTGTTCATATTAAAAAACATTTTTTCCTTTCTTTTTTCATATTTATATAAAAAAAAAATTTGCTTTCCTGCAATCAATTTTATATTACGTCCATCGTTTCTTTCTACTATGCAAAACTTTTGCACCCAACTTTCAGACTTTGTGGAAATTCCACCCCTCCACATCCTGAGCACAAACGCGATACTGAAACCTGAAGAAAATGTTTAAAAAAAGCTTCTGAAACCAGAAACTCCAAACTGGTAGAATGTAAAAGCCTTAAAGGAAGCCTGATTTTATTTTTATTTTTTGCAGGAAACCAGTAACAAACAAGTCTCTATATCCAATATACGAGTTTAGTCATTGAAAAAACAGCTATTTTTTTTTTATTACAATACAATGTAAATTAGAAATAAAAGCAAATAAAGTTCTTCGACAGATGCATCAAGTCACCGTCTGGTGCAGAATAAAACAAAAGAACAAAAGAACGTAAAGAAGAAATAAGAATATAATACACGGTGTATTGTTTCATGTGCTTTCGGGAAGATCCTTCACTCTCTGTCCCGTATTTCACTCAAAAAGACGATGTTATCTGTAGACAGAGAAGGTCAGAAGGGTGTTAAGAACTTCCAGACTTGATCTAATGCCTGGGGAGATCATTCAGCTCTGATACGCAACGCTTCACCTGCTATGATGGTGGTGGCCTGTCGTTTCACGTTGTTCTTGTCCACGTACTCACCGTAATCCAGCTTTCCTTCGACGAGGATCCGAGCCCTGGAGATATATTACAAATTAATCTCTCACAGTGGAATAAAGAGCCCTGAATGTGTAGAACCCATCATCATCATCATCATCAAATAATAATCCATTGACATTTTCTCTCTCTCTCCATGTGTCACAAACTGATCCATATATGCACTGTACTGCACTATCATTATCTATCTATCAATCCACTTTTCTATCAATCCACTTTTCTATCAATCTACCTGTCTGTCCATCTATCTATACATCCACCTACATACCCGTCCGTCTATCTATCCGTCTATCCATCCATCCATCCATCTATCTACCCATCCTTCTGTCTGTCCATCTATCCACTAATCCGTCTATCCATCCACCTACATACCCATCCATCCATCAATCCATCCATCCATTTGTCTGTCTGTCTGTCTGTCCATCCATCTATCCATCTATCCACTCACCCGCCTATCCATCCACCTACATTCCCATCCATCCATTTGTATGTCTGTCTGTCTATCTATCCCTGTCATCTGTCCGTCCATCTATCTATCAACTCATCCATCTATCCATCCATCCTCCGTTCACCCATCCATCTATCCATCCATCTATCTACCCATCCTTCTGTCTGTCCATCTATCCACTAATCCGCCTATCCATCCACCTACATACCCATCCATCCATCCATCCATCCATTTGTCTGTCTGTCTGTCTGTCCATCCATCTATCCATCTATCCACTCACCCGTCTATCCATCCACCTACATTCCCATCCATCCATTTGTATGTCTGTCTGTCTATCTATCCCTGTCTATCTGTCCGTCCATCTATCTATCAACTTATCCATCTATCCATCCATCCTCCGTTCACCCATCCATCTATCCATCCATCTCAAACTGAACCGATACTTTCCTGTAGTGTGTGTGTATTTTTATTTTATATATATATATATATATATATATATATATATACACATACATACATACATACATACATACACACACATACACACATACACACATACACACATACACACACACACACACACTATATAAAATGTAAAATGTATATATTTTTTTTAAATCAAATGTATACACTGTACTTTACTGTCCGTCTGTCTTTTAAACCATTAGGTGTATTGGACACGTACCCTTTCTTTACGTAGTGATAGGCCACGTCTCTGAGCCCGGGCTTAAACACCGAGATCCTGTGCCACGTCGTCTTCTGACTCACGTCTCCTGCAAAAGTCACACATTCAGGATGGATGAGAGATGCAATGATTTTTCGCATCATAAAAATCACACCCCTGAGCATAATGTATCTGTGCATTGTTTTGTCGTACAAGTTAATCTCAGATGTGCAGGCGTGGCCTCGGATCCACCTCCTGCCTCATACCCCACGCTCAGGAGAAAAGCCGAGGAGCAGCGCACATCAGCGTCGCGATCGTACAGCACCGACTCCGTCATGCTCGCGTGAGTGCGCTTCATAGGTGACTTCATCGTTACTGCACTTTCACAGCATATCGGGTTACTTGCAACAGCTGGTGTGAAAATGTGTTTCACTCAGCTGCATTTTTAGCACCACGTCTCTCAAGCATGCAAAAGATGCGGGTTTCTGTTTAGGTTTCGATTTGCTTCGAGAAATAAAGGTCAGTTTAACGAGAGGGTTTTTTTTTTAAGGCATGTACTATTTCCGCATGATACCATAGAACGAAATTCGTTTGACTCCATACACCAAAAACAGCATATTCCAACATTTCTACATACAGTGAGGAAAATAAGTATTTGAACACCCTGCTATTTTGCAAGTTCTCTCACTTAGAAATCATGGAGGGGTTTGAAATTGTCATCAGAGGTGCATGTCCACTGTGAGAGATATAATCTAAAAATAAATAAATAAAATCCAGAAATCACAATGTATGATTTTTAAACTATTTATTTGTATGATACAGCTGCAAATAAGTATTTGAACACCTGAGAAAGTCAATGTTAATATTTGGTACAGTAGCCTTTGTTTGCAATTACAGAGGTCAAACGTTTCCTGTAGTTTTTCACCAGGTTTGCACACACTGCAGGAGGGATTTTGGCCCACTCCTCCACACAGATCTTCTCTAGATCAGTCAGGTTTCTGGCCTGTCACTGAGAAACACAGAGTTTGAGCTCCCTCTAAAGATTCTCTGAGTTTAGGTCTGGAGACTGGCTAGGCCATGCCAGAACCTTGATATGCTTCTTACAGAGCCACTCCTTGGTTATCCTGGCTGTGTGCTTCGGGTCATTGTCATGTTGGAAGACCCAGCCTCGACCCATCTTCAATGCTCTAACTGAGGGAAGGAGGTTGTTCCCCAAAATCTCGCAATACATGGCCCCGGTCATCCTCTCCTTAATACAGTGCAGTCGCCCTGTCCCATGTGCAGAAAAACACCCCCAAAGCATGATGCTACCACCCCCATGCTTCACAGTAGGGATGGTGTTCTTGGGATTGTACTCATCATTCTTCTTCCTCCAAACATGTTTAGTGGAATTATGACCCAAAAGTTCTATTTTGGTCTCATCTGACCACATGACTTTCCCCCATGACTCCCCTGGATCATCCAAATGGTCATTGGTAAACTTAAGACGTGCCTGGACATGTGCTGGTTTAAGCAGGGGAACCTTCCGTGCCATGCATGAAACAGTGGTCCCAGCTCTTTTCAGGTCATTGACCAGCTCTTCCCGTGTAGTTCTGGGCTGATTTCTCACCTTCCTTAGGATCATTGAGACCCCACGAGGTGAGATCTTGCATGGAGTCCCAGTCCGAGGGAGATTGACAGTCATGTTTAGCTTCTTCCATTTTCCAATTATTGTTCCATCAGTGGACATTTTTTCACCAAGCTGCTTGGCAATTTCCCCGTAGCCCTTTCCAGCCTTGTGGAGGTGTACAATTTTGTCTCTAGTGTCTTTGGACAGCTCTTTGGTCTTGGCCATGTTAGTTGTTGGATTCTTACTGATTGTATGGGGTGGACAGGTGTCTTCATGCAGCTAACGACCTCAAACAGGTGCATCTAATTTAGGATAATAAATGTAGTGGAGGTGGACATTTTAAAGGCAGACTAACAGGTCTTTGAGGGTCAGAATTCTAGCTGATAGACAGGTGTTTAAATACTTATTTGCAGCTGTATCATACAAATAAATAGTTTAAAAATCATATATTGTGATTTCTGGATTTTTTTTTAGATTATGTCTCTCACAGTGGACATGCACCTACGATGATAATTTCAGACCGCTCCATGATTTCTAAGTGGAAGAACTTGCAAAATAGCAGGGTGTTCAAATACTTATTCTCCTCACTGTAAAAGCAAATACACTGTATAAAACAAAATCCCACAATTTAACACTCGACCGTCATTTTCATTATTTTTTTTTTAAACTCATACTAAATACACTAAAGGATTTAGTGCACTAATATGTTGAAATGATACCAGGACTTTTTCCACGATCCTGACATTCAGCATTAGCATACTAGGGCAAATCAAATTTTTCTCATCGTGTCTCTAATTGCATACTCCTTCACTATTGTCATTGAAAACTCTATCCTGGTTTGATTTCTTTTCCAAACTTAAAAACTGGATTTTTAAACCTATAGAAAGGTGTGTTCTGTCTTCGAAAAAGCATTACTGATTTCCGGGTTGCTGTCATTATACAGTACGAGGGCGGCGTCTAGAGGCGAATTAACCAAGGCCATGTGCTGTTTTCTAAATTGTCTTTTTTTTACTCAATATTTATTTCAGGTAGCACATTTTTATGATTCAGTACTTTTTAATTACAATTTTTGTAATAAAGTCCAGTGCTATTTTGAGTGTTATGTTGTTTTTTTCCAGTATTCATTTAAAACCAGTTGATTAATCTGGTATTCTCATGTATTCAACACAACCTAATCATGACAACAATCGAGACACAAGCCCTTCAGCATGAAATCGTATTGTTAGAGGGTTCAATTTTGACATGTTGTGAATATACAATTTTTTCTGGATGTAAATAAAATGCATAACCTCCATTTGTGGCTTATCTGTCCATGACGTTTAAGAAACTGCGCGATTGATGGATTGTATGCGTTTTTTGGAGTTAACTTGTTTGAAAGAAAAATAAATAAATAAATTTTGGCATAGGGGAAACGGAAACCTAGGAGTTGGTGACCTCGGGAATTTTTTGCTCTGTATGCCGAGGGAGTTCTAAAAGATCTCACACTCGTTCCAAACGATTGCCGAAGTCTCGCGGGCGCCAACTTCCAGTTCCCAAATTCTCTGCGCCACCCTGAAAAAATATATTTTGCAGTATTACCTGTCTGTGAAACTTCCCCTTCTCCAGAGCGCCACATCTCATTAGTGGCCATTGAGAAGATGGTTACAGGGTTTCTTCCCTCAACCTGTCTCATAACAGGGTCCTGACCCACACGACCCAGAAGCTGCACCCGGTTAATGGCTGAGAGAGGAGAGAGAAAGAGACAGACAGAGACAGAGAGACAGAGACAGAGAGTTACTCTGCGTTACGGCAAAATCGGATAACAGACAACATTTCATATTTTCTTTTTCATATTTATTTCATATATCTATATTCTTATTTTTATACCACACCATTCGGCACAAGGACACTCATGGACAATCAAAAACCATGCCTAACTTGTTTACTGTTGTTTACTGTTTAACTGCACACTGCCATAAACATTTTCTGTGTATGTGTATATATATGTATATATATGTATATATGTATATGTATGTACATATATACATATATATTTATACATCTTTATATCTTATCTATCTGCCTTCTTTTTCTTATTATATTTTTCTTTTAAATTTTGTTATTATATTTATAATTTTTATTCTCCTTTTTACCCCATTTTTATTCCTTCATGCCGGACCGTCGTTAAAAGCATTTCACTGCATGTCGTACCCTGTATGTATGTGACAAATAACATTTTATTTGATTTGATTGATTTGACACTACAACACTACAATCTACAGCTGTCTACATCGTACTAATCATATCCACTAGCTGGAAATGGTAGCAGTCAACCGACTGTGCTGATACCGATAGCTAGGACGGATAGTACTTGCCGATAACCGATTAATCAGTAGATAGTTTTGAAAACAGATGCTGAATAAAAAAAAAAAAGAAAACCTACACTTCAAGTAAAACAAAACTAAACAAAAAAATGTTTATGCACCATGAACACGAATGAGGTACAGCATGTCAAAACAAACAGCACGTGGTGTCAGTGACTCGCCTCTAGAGGCCACTTTCGGACTGTATAATGATGGTTGACCTTCTCAGCCGCAACCCGGAAAAACTATTGGTATGGAGTTTTACCCGATAGCCGATAGTTTCAGGATTAAACTATCGGCGCCGATTAATCGGCGAAACATAATTCGATGGACGTCCAGTAAGTAGGAGCAATAAATGTTTTTTTTTTTTAAAGTGTTACCTTGTTGCCACAAGTTATTCAAAACCCACATTTCTTTATCAGTAGCAGTGCTTTAACAAACCAAATTTACTAAACCGTGAAACAACATTTCAGGTGCCGTGTCCATTAATCTTTTAGTGATTTGGCGATTTCATGTAAAGTTATGGAACAGTTCTGGGCCACAGGACACTTCAAGATCAATAGAGGGGGTGCTGTAGAGCACATCCAGTATGAGCTTCCAAATATTTATTTTTGTTATTTAAATTGTACAACAATCTGAATTGAAATGATTATTGTAAGGAGGGGAAAAAAATAAATAAATAAAAAACACTACAAAACTTACATCTCTCCAAGATGAGACTGGTGTCTGTGGATCTGTGTCTGACCATCTGCCTGAATAACTGTACAAGAAAACATTCACATGGTCAATCCTACACTGGAGAAAGCTCAGAATCGGCGTACAAAGAGGTTCGATTGCATATACGTACCAGTGCTGACCCGTTCCGGAGCATTTTGTAGGGATTTCTGTCTGGTCAATCTACAAAGGGCGGGAGAAGACAACAGAAACGGATATAAACTCGAAATAATCAAGCAAAAAATTATATGAATATACTTTATATATTCTCTCAATACTTATAAGTACTCATAAGTGTATAAAGAAAGTGATCCATTTATCTCTATAATTTTTTTTAATTCTAATAAAAAAAAAAAAAAACCACACCACAATAGAAAGAAAAAAAACTTTCAAAAGGTCACACTTCTCTATGATGAGGCCGTCATTAGAATTATTCAAACGTTTTGAAACCAACATTATGATGCAACAGCGCCATCTATTGGATTGCAATTAGAAGCACAGCTTAACTAAAAAGGCAAATAAAGGGCAATTAAGCCTTTTTTTCATGCTTGCTTAAATAACATGGATGTCAAAAATCACAAATAGCCGTTTAAACTGTGGCCTCAGCAGGAAATAATAATAATAATAAAAAAAACGTTTGCTTACTTGCTTTCTACCAAAATCACTCCATTCCTGTTTTCTCTCTTTCTAAGCCTTATAAATACCTTAGTCATCGTTTCTCATAGAAATCCCAATAATTATTCCTTTCGACTTCTAGCAAGATGTTTGAATCTTTTCAAGACTATTATCTATTGTTGAATCTCCAGACAATGCAAACGACTCCACAGAAATTTCTTGATCTGTTGAATCTGAAATTCATCTGTTCCACTATTTCTACTTATAAACTTTGATTTATGATCCGGTTTTTATACCAGATACCTCATTATACTGATTCCTTCTTGCATTTATCAACTGGATTCCCCATAAATCGCTCAGGTCGCTCTTCATCCCTCACTGTGCATCATCCCAAAGGCAGGTGAGGAGATGTTCCTGCTCACTTTACATGCAACTGAATTAATACATCACATCATCCACAACGACTAATAAGTTCTCTAGCTTTTCATCCTTCTTTTATTCAGGAGAACTTCTGGGTTGCTTTTCTATTCTTCTCTTCAGAGCAGTACATCAGTGGTCGGTTTTCCACATTTATTAATAGGAAGTGGGCTTTCTAGCACAACTATTCTCAAGAGCTTCACACCAAACATCTTCAATATTATTATTATTTATTTACACACTCCTACTGTCCAGTCCGATCATATTATATGAACCTTCTCCATCCTGATTCCCTTTTCGACTATTCATCACGTCTTCTCCATTAACGCGTTTTAATGCATTTTTTCTCTCCTTTCTTTCATTGCAAACACACACAAAAAAGGGATTTATCCATCCACCCTCCCGCTTGGAATTAAACTTCAGTTAAATTTAACTTACATGCACGCTGTTTTGGACTCACGCTCTTTCCGGTCCGGTTCGTAAAAGGTTCCGTGTTAACATGCGCCCGGTGAATAGTTCCGCCCCCTATTTATTATTATTTTTTACGTTACGCTTAGCATAGTGTTCTAAACAGTTTAATAAATCAAACCATTTCAGCTTTTACTACATGGCCAAAAGCACTCTTGTGCACCAATGTGCACTCTTGCACTCCATTACACCCAGATTTTTGCTTCTTTATCAAACCTGTACAACAAAGTCTGAAGAGCACCAATTTATAAAATGTCTCTGTATACACCAGCAATGTGTAATTTCCTCTTTACTGGAACTACATGTTCCGGTATGACGATGTACACAAAGTGAGCTCCATGAATGGTGTGTGAACGCTGGTGTTAAATAACTCAAGTGTAATTCACAAAACACTGAGACTTCCTCAGAAACCTCCTGATCCCCATTTCACACCTTTTGGATGAACTGGAACTGGTACCTCAATTCAGCAGTGATGGACCATAAGGTCCAGCATGGCCTTCTCTGCTGGCCTTAACTCTGACATATGTTTTCAAATATTTTTGTCCATGAATATTTATGAAATTATCCCCAATAATCTATCCTCTCCATTGTGTAAGTTTTGGTTTAAGTTTCTATCCAATCAGATTTGAACCATCACCTGCAGCCAAAAGTATCTGCTGTAAGACCAGCATTGTGACCACTACAGGCTTTTATAAAGCATGAATCTGTATGCTGTTGAAGCTGCTGCTTTAACAAATCAAATTTGGAAACTCCAAGACCCTCTAGCAGGTGTCTAATCATGTCGCCATTTTCACGTCCTTCGATCAAAAAGTGCACAAGTCAGAGCAGAGAACAAATACTTTTGTGTTTTCTTTCCTGTAGAATTTTCACACAATTTGCATAAAATCCACAGGAAAAATGTCATGCACAGAAATTCACCAAAATTACAGTGCAGTAAAAGGAGACTTTCTGTGTTCATTCCTGTCTGTGATGCAGCGCTCATTTATACTGCGTTTCCCAATAATATTTATGCTTTTTATAGGCATGGCATCATAATGATAGAATTAAAAGAGGGATCAATTTAGGAGTGACACCACTGAAAGCCTTGGTGTGAAATGCACAGCCTGCTACTGGATTTCAGTGATGTTATTATAACAAGTTATTATAACAGCAAACTTGTGCTGGGTGTGATGATTAGGTGTTCAAATACTTTTGGCCCTATGGTGTATATCATCAGTGAAACAGACACACCAATAACCTACCTTTCATTTGTTAATTGCCTGTAATATCCGTGAAAGTGTAAATCGTTTAACAATAGCTGTTTAAAAATTGGACCATGAGACTGAGTGGTTGCTCAAACAGCTGTAGTGTGCATTATTGCGGAAATGGAGGAAACCAGCATAACCCTGGACTTCATCTGAAGTCCTGGATCATCTGACTTGACAATAGGTTCATATGGATTATCGTACTGTTCCACTTTAATCTCTTTAGTCTGTATACAGTCTGGTTTTCTCCTGAGGTTTTCTTTATCACTGGCTCTACATTTGATCACATCTGGATTTCTGTAACACTGCTTTGTGGCAATGTCTGTTGTTCAGTCTGCTATATATACAGTATAAAGTGTATTATTGTGAAATACAGCAAAAGTGAATTAGAAACCTGGAGCCTGGTATTGTTGTTGTTTAGATGTTTATTGCACAAGTAATATAAACACAATAAATAAAATAAAATAAAAACATCTATGGTATAAGCAGTCATGGGTAATACAAATATGTAATATTTAGCAAACGATCATAAAGTCAGAAAACACAAAGTCGGCCCCTTCACATGTATATAAAATATATTAATTATATATAAATATATAGAATATATAATATCTATAAAAAAGTGTTCCTCTAGCTTTCTCAAAGTAGATATACACCACTTAGGAATCTATGATCATCGTTCAATAAGATAAAAACCCAACAAATGATCCAGGGATTACAGGAGTCTGTGTGTGTGTGTGTGTGTGTGTGTGTGTGTGTGTGTGTGTGTGTGTGTGTGTGTGTGTCCGTCCTCAGGGCTTGTCAAGCACCAGGCTGAGCAGCTGTGAGAGGAGATGTTGTACTGGCCTACTAACAGGATAGTGAGAGGGAAGCTTGTCCTCCAACGCTGACTGTCTCACATAATACCTACAAAACATCAGTATGTGAACGTTTATAAGAAGAAAAAGCAACAAAGTAAGTAATAAGTTATTTTTAGTTATTCTAACCTAACATAGTTCAATGTAAGGTCAACTAAATTGATCTAATCTAATCTTATCTAATCTAACTCAACCCTATATAACCTAATCTAACCTAAACTATTATAATAATCCAACCCAACCTAATCTAACCTAATCGTATCTAACCCAACCTAATCTAACCAATTTTAACCTAACATAATCTAACCTAAACTAATCTAATTATACGTAATCTAATCTAACCTATCAAATTTGATCAAAACTAACTTAAACTAACCAATCTTAAACTATCACAATAAACCCCAATTTCTTCCTCTTTGATTTCTCACCTTCTGTAACTGCACCAAAAGCTGATGAACACTAACGTAAACTAACCAAATCTAATCTAACCTAACCCAATCCAATCTAAACTAACCTAACCCAATATAACTGAAACCAATCTAATCTAAATCAACCTAATTTAACCTAACCCAAACCAATCTATTATAACGTAACCCAACCCAATCTAATCTAACCCAACCCAATCTAACCCAACCCAACCCAAACTAACCTAACCCAATATAACTGAAACCAATCTAATCTAAATTAACCCAATTTAACCTAACCCAACCCAATTTATTATAATTTAACCCAACCCAATCTAATCTAACCCAACCAAATCTAACCTACAGTAACCCAAACCAATCTAACCTAACCCAACCCAATCTAATCTAATCTAACCCAACCCAATCTAACCCAACCCAATCTAACCTAACCCAACCCAATCTAATCTAATCCAACCCAATTTAACCTACAGTAACTCAACCCAATCTAACCTAACCCAACCAAACCTAATCTAATCTAATCAACCAGGCTAAACTAACCAGACATAATCTATCATAACAAACTATTTTCCCCATTAAATCTCTAATCTTTTCTAATTGCACCAAAAGATGATAAACACAAACCTAAACTAACCCAATCTAACCTTACCCAATCTAATCTAATCTAACCCAACCCAATTTAATTTAACATAACCCAGCCCAATCTATTATAACGTAACCCAACATAATCTAATCTAACCCAACCCAACCCAATCTAATTTAACCTAACCCAGCCCAATCTAATTTAACCTAATCCAGCCCAATCTAATCTAACCCAACCCAACCAAACCTAATCTAATGTAATTCAGTCCAACCTAACCTAAAATAATCTAATTTAAACAAGCCTAAACCAAAGCCTAACCAAACTTAATCTGGCTTAATAAACTCCATTTTTCCCTGTAATCTCTCATCTTCTGTAACTGCACCAAAAGCTGATAAAAACCAAGTGTATTCATTCTGATCTTCTGACACTCAGCTCATTAAAATTGTACAGTAAATGTATAATATTGTCATGTGATCATTTTAATCTGACACTGGCAGTAAATGATGCTGATTAGCATCATAGTCAAATCGGTTTTGAAAGAAGAGCTCGGTGTAGAATGGTGAATTTTTATGATTTCGATGGTTCAACATTCAGCCAGCTTCAGCAGTCGCTCTCACCTGAATTCTTCTCTCAGTTCTGTAGTAATGTAGGAGCTCACGGAAGTGTTGTGCTGAATGCAGGTCAGGAGTAAATGGCAGCGCTGGTACAGGAGAACAGCCTGAGATGGGCTCATGGGAGATTCGGTCTGTTTCAACATAACAAAATATTAACCAATCACTATTCAAACCCCTTTTTTCCATATGAACATCTTATTAGTATATTTAGTGTCCATTTACCGAATATGACAGGGCTAGAACCACACACTGGGCCTGATAACCCATAAACAGGAGCTGGACACAGACAGATAAAAAAATCAGTGGATTTAAGGATCTAATGACAAGCTAGATTTTTTTTACATTATAATAATCTAAAATATAATAGTGATAATAGTGTAAAGATACTTACAAAATAAGGGTGGGCTCGAAGAGTTTGAAAAACCCAAGCCACTGTCAGAAAGTGTCCGACGTTCGGGATGCGACTGGTCTTTCAAAAATCAGAAAGAAGTCGTATCAATGCAAGGATTAATACACTGTTGTGTGTGACTGAGTGTATAAATGTGTGACAGCATGACATACTTCCTGACAAAACATCACCACCTCAAAAAGCA
The DNA here is from genome assembly GCF_014805685.1 of Silurus meridionalis. Taxonomy (NCBI): domain Eukaryota; kingdom Metazoa; phylum Chordata; class Actinopteri; order Siluriformes; family Siluridae; genus Silurus; species Silurus meridionalis. Next base: position 18,387,587 of record NC_060901.1, read on the forward strand.
GAACGGATGCTGCCTCCAGATATTCTGCTTGTAAAACCTGTAGCTGTGACACACACACACACACACACACACACACACACACACACACACACATACACACACACATCCTGGAATGTTAAATACATTATTATTATATATAATATATATAATTATTACTGTAAGCTTTTGTGTAAACCAGAAAAATCTAATTTGTGGATTTGTGATGTAATTGCAGCGTAGATTTTCAGCGTTTTATTTACAATAAAATACAGAAAACATATCAAAAGTTGAAACTGAGGAGACGTGTGTAGCATAAATTCTTCTAACAACAATCTGTTCATGTGTGCAAACTGAGGAGACCAGTTCCTGGAGATTTTGGGGAGAGAAATGTGGTCTTATCTGTGTGTGATTTTAGCTGTTCGACAGCTCAGTCTTCTTTGTTGTGTTTTTCATTTCATGTACAGCCAAATGTTTTTTAATGGTAAAAGGTTTGGACTGGTGGCAAGCCAGTTCAGCACCTGGATCCTTGCGAATTATTTTCTACAAACCCAGGCGTTTGTATCATTAGATGTAGAAGTAAATGGCTAGGTATAAAATAAAAAGAATTGAAATAAAATAAACGATGATAGTGACTATTTAACTTGATTCACCCTGCAGGATCTTGGTTTTCTTAATGATTATATATTTACAGACTTATATAGATGATATGTGACAAATGGAAGTCTTTCTATTATTTTTCCAGTGAGGTACAAGATTTCGCTTCTTTGTCTCCACCCATTTCTAGCGAAAAAGGTTAATGAGTTAAAAACGCTACTCACGGTCCTCAAGCATACCCTTATTGCATATTAAAAATAAAAATCAATAAAAAATAAAAAATAAATAAAAGTGTCCCGTCTCACCTCTGTGTGCGACGCAGAATCGCATTCACAAAGCTCCAGCTCCGGATCACACGCCAAAGCCGTGAGCAAGGCCGCAGTCACGCTTCCCCTGAAACACGTTAAAGCCTCCTCAGTAAACAGCACATTTAAATGCACTACTCTATAACCACCTGGTCCAGGAATAAAATCTGAGGTTACTCACTGCTTGGATGTGAGCACGTTAAAGCGATTAGGTCCTTTTTCCATCTCACCAAACATCAGGCTTATGGTCTGAACCACTAGCATGGAGAGCCTGCAGGCCAACACACACACACACACACACACACACACACACACACACACACACACACACACACCAGTATAGCACATCACCGACGTGAATACACTAATGTATATTCTGGTCCAGTCATTTTTGCACAATTTGGAACAATCAATACTACGACAAATACATACAACGAGAATGAAATATGTAGATGTTTCGGGTTTGGTCCGTTAACGATTTCAATGAATATAGTTTGTATTTGGAATTGTCGAGTTGCTAAGCTAACTGTTTGCTAACTCTCTCTCTCTCGCTAATCATTGTTCGATCCCCTTTTCACTGAAACCTACTAGTGAATGTTTGGTATCTGTGAAGAAAGCAGATGTATCTTCAGAACATGCTAAACCTGATCTCGGGATTAAAGCGTGGAACCTGAAGTTAATCCCCCACATCCTAGCAAATGTTTGTTCTTGTTAAGTACTGCTGATAGCTCATCGCTAGTGAAATTACCAAGCGACTGTCTATTGTAGATCCTCATTGTATGATATACACGTATATAAGAGCTAATCCACGGCTATGTAATGCATGACGTGAGGTAAAGAAGCACCTTTTGCAAAGCCAAGTGCATTTATGTTAGTAGCTACACCTTCCAGCCAATCAGAATCAAATATTCTCAAGCAGACCACCACCGATATTAGTCGTTGTATAAGCTTTGTCTTTTGCACACCGGTAAGTGTGGCTTCCAACACTAAGTAGTGACCTAAGAAAATGTCCTGGTGAACCTGAGGGGATTATAGCATCTGTATCTCATTCAGCCTGCTGAAAGATCTCACACTTTTAATGGTGTTGAACAGAGTGCTAGGTTTGGACTCACAGCAGCCTGTCAGCGGTGTGTAATCGGTCCTGAGAGAGCTGCAAGCTGTCCGACAGCGTCTTCACCAAGAACGGATAGAGCTCTGGTGACTGTAGGACACACACGTGGATAAAACATATACATTTATGGCATTTGGCAGATGAATTTACAGATGAATTTTTGGATACCCTCTTGCATTGCTCAAGGACTCAGTCGGTAGTGCTGGGATTAAAACTCATGACCTTACGACTGAAAGCCCATTGAACCTTGCCAACTGAGCTACCACCAACCTGCACATTTCTGTGCTTCATTGCCATACATTCAATCCCATTACAAACATCTTTCATTCAGAAGGAAAGCCTGCCATCATTGCTATGAGTATTCACATATACCAAATTTACATTAATGGCATGTGGCAGTTACATTAACTACATTAACTTGGGACTAAGGGCCTTGCTCTAGGGCCCAGCAGTGACAGCTTAGTGATGGTGGACGCAAAGCGTGTTCAGACGAAAACGCCATTTTTCAAATTGATCCGGATTGGTGTTAGTGGTTAAAGCATTGGACCCTTGATCAAAAGGTCACTAGTTTAAATTCCAGCAATTCAAAGCTGCCCCTGCTGGGCCCATGTGCAAGTCCCTTACCCCTCATCTGCCCACTTGTAAGTCGCTCTGTCTATGGGTGTCTGACAAGCTAAACATGTTCCTTTGAAATTCCAGTGTGTTGGTGTAATTCAAGATCTGCCGATCGTGGTTGAACGGTTACCTTCCAGAAGAGAGTTTTGACGGCAGGGTTGTGATGTGCAGCTGTGCAGAGCTCCTGAATCAGCAGGTACAAACTCTCCAAGCCGAGCTTGTCCTGTAACAGCTCCCCCCTCAGCTGGCTGAACAGGTGACACGTCCGCTCGAAGCTACACAAAAACAAAATAAATAGGTGGATATACAGTAAGTGTATGTCTGAGTGTGGTACTGCCTCAACAAGAAAATATGCTCATACCTGATTTTGTGTTTGTGCTTCTTGGAAGATGGTGAGGATGACACGGTGCATCTCAGTGTTGATCTCTATAACAGCACATGACATGCACATTGCATAGTTTGTTAGAAAGAATTCACTGTAATGTACACTTATCAAATAAAAGCTCTCTCACGATCTGTTTCCTGTTTTTTTGTCACCACCAGATGTCGCCATTTTGTCCCTGTGTCAGTAATAAGCGCCCATTGTTTGCCTGGTGTGTATTAAAGGCTACAGCTAGACAAATCTAGACACATTCGAAAACGCTCCACGTCTACACTACCGTTTTTGATCGTTTTCTTTAAGATTTTTTCCCTGATTTTTTCAAGGAGACTGCTAGAGCTAATCACATGTAACTTGTAGGATGATCATCGCAACCAACCAGGCCAAAGAAACATAATAACACCCTGAACACACCACAACATGGCATCTCTTACCATGATGTAACTGTTCCAGGATCTTTGCAGATGGACGTATATTTCTGACGTGAGCATCACAGCATACAGGTGAAGTTCAGCCACGTTTTTCTCTACTTTTTCCGTCGTTTTCTCTCGTTGACCGGCTGCTCGTTTTTTCAACCTGGCCAGGACGGAGCTCTTACTTGTTCTGTAGTCCTGGCATCCATCTTTGTCACTGGAATATGGATGCAGTGATCGCTCAGTGTTGGAACATGAATCAAACACTTTCACATACACCACTCATGAAAACACCTCCAATTGTTTTCTCTCAGGACCAAAACCTTTATATCCATCATATTAAGAATGAACAATGAACTCTGAATGAACAATGAATGAAGTTTCCGAGCAACTCAAGAACTTTGATTTGGATTTTGACTGTACGGTTTTCTAACAGGCGCTAAACCTATACACCGTTTTATACAACTTATAATACACCAGTCCCCAGTTTCACGGATCACATTTGTTCCTTGTTATTCAATGACGTTGTACGATAGTACCGGGCGACATAATTCCCTGGGTTCGAAGCATGTTACCTTGGCGACACCAAGTTGCATTTTCACGGAACTCCTGCGCTGATTCTACCCCTCTAATATTCCCTCTAGCCTCCTCGCTGTCCCCTAGTGGCTGCTCTTTCTCACGAGCTCAACAAACATCTGTTAATGCAGACCTAATGACCTCCCTGGGGTTAGCGTTAGTGAGCTGCAGTGCTAAACATACCCATACACTCTGCGACTCACCTTATCTAGAAACATGGATAGGCTCAGAGGTACCGAGGAGAGCGAGGACTGCTTTTGATTTGGTCAGTAGTTTGACTTTGTGGCAGAGGAAATGGTGGTCCCCCAATTTTGTACAGACCCCTCTTTCAGTCAGGATTAATATCTTAAAATATTCATACACATCTTCTTCTTCTAGAGATTCTCCTTTGTAGTTTGGGTCATTACCTCGCTGAAAGGAGATTCACATAGTTTGGGGCGATCTGACAGGATCTTGTTTTATTGTGAGAAAAAGCTTGTGTGTAGGTGCCCCAACCCAAAGCCTAGACATGGAAAGATTACAAGATATTGTTGCCCATGTAGAAAGAAAGCAGTATGTGTCAGATGTTTTCTTCAGCACCTTTAATGCAGCTGTAGCTGCATTGTAGCTGCTACACTGACTCAGGACTACAGTTTGCACCTGATCACCAACAGTCCATGCCTCAACATTGTTTATCTGTAATAAATAGACATTCGGTGCAACCCAGATGAGGATGGGTTTCCTTTTGAGTCTGGTTCCTCTCAAGGTTTCTTTCTTATGGTGTCTCGGGGAGTTTTTCCTTCGCCACATTCACCACCAGCTCACTAATTTTTATCACCACATTATCTGTGTAAAGCTGCTTCGAGACAACGTTCGTTGTTAAAAGCGTCATATAAAATGAATCGCATCGAGTCGGTTTCTCAGGAGCTTCCAGACACGCTTTCTTCTTTTTCTTTTTCATTTTAAAGGCTTCTTGGTGACAATTTTGTAGACTTGTTGTTTTTTTTTTTTACAATGACATTTACAGTGTTCGCTGTGAGACGTACCATAGAACATCCCCATCGTAAACATCTCAAAAAGCCACCTGTGGTCATTAAGTGCTGTTTTTTTTTTTTTATTACATTGTCTAAATTTGCACATACAAAGTAAGTATTTTCTATTAATATGTTTAAAAGCAAGCAAAACCCGATAGCAATAGAAACAGGGTCAGCTTATGTAGCAGGCCACACCGAACTCATTAAAAAGTCAGAGGTAACTTGATCAAGCTACACTTCTCTTCTCTTTCTCTCCAAGGCTCACATTTCAGACACCATTTGTTCTTTCACATAAAACAAGTAAAAAGTCCAGTAAAATCCTTCCTTGCAATAAAACGTAAATATACAGTGCATTCAGAAAGTATTCAGACCCCCTCCACTTTGACCAGCCCTGGGAAGAGTCCTAGATCTTGGGAATCTTCAGTGCAGCAAGAATCTTTATGTATTGTCTTCTATAGAGAGGTGTGTGCCTTTCCAAATCATGTCCAATCAATAGATGTTTCATAGGTGGACTTTTTTAAATTGTAAAAAAAAGACATCATGGGCTACTAAGTCAGTTCAATATGAACTACAATATAACAAAAAAGTGACGGGGGTCTGAACGCTTTTCATATGCACTGTATATACATTATATTTCCAAAAGTATTAGGACACCTTATCTTTCCTGCTATATGTGGTTCTTTTCCGAACTGTTACCACAAAGCCGGAGGACGTCTTTAGATTCATGTGTGCATGTCTACAAGATTGTATTTCCATCATCCGTTTAATCGTCCTGTTTTTTTTTTTCTATTCTGTTTCCAGGCCAACAAACACATTCACTATGCTAGGAGCTGCACTGACTGATTATACTTAGGCTAAGTCAGATTAGCATGCAAGGCTAATCCTGTTCTGATGCTGTAATATTAATCAAAGCCAAACGTTTATCCCTGTCTCGCTGTGCACACGCTGTGTCCTCGCTGGACGTGTCCTTTCAAGCCATTGTACACAAGCCAATCAGTAAAAACATGTACTGTGGAGATAAGCAAAGCAGGACAACAGAAACTCGGCATGGCGGTTGGAGACGAGACGGGTTTATTGATGCGTAAATGTTGTAAAACTGAGCGAGTGGCCAGGAAATATAAAATGCCTGATTACAATGCAAGATATAAGAAAGCCAAAGAGTAGAAATCTTGTAAAATAATGAAAAATGTATGTAGTTGATGAAACTTCTGTTCAAGTGTTCTTTAGATTTTTACCGTAATTTCTGGACTATTAAGCGCACCCAAATATAAGCCGCACCCACTGAATTTGACAAATATTTTAATTTTGAACATAAATAAGACGTGTATATATAATAATAAATATGTCTACACTGAAACGAATGAACTTTACGAAAGACAGTGTCCGTTACACGGCTTGTATCTAAACAGTAGTCTACCAAGAAAGTCATTGTTCACTGTCTTCCTCCTTCCTTTTACAACAATTTCTCTTGGGAGTTTATCTTTTGGCATCATCGTGCGTTTAAAAATCACCATCTATAAAAGCTTTTCTCCCGATGCCGTGCAGCTCAGAACACAGGTAAAGTGCATTTTTTCAGCGTGACAAATGATTCGCATTTCCTGTAGCCAGTCCGAGTAAGAGGCCGGTCAAACTTCAGAGGAACATCATCCATATTTATGATGTGGTGCGGCCCGATTCAGTGGGAGCGCATCTGATTTAATATAAAGAGTTTCATTGGTTCACCTGAACCCGTTCGGCAATTTCATTGGTCTAATGTTATGTTTTTGGCTTGAAGTTTGTGAAACCGGGAAAAACCCCGGCAAAATCCATAAATTAGCCGCTTCATTGTTCAAGCCACGGGGTTCAAGGCGTGGGGAAAAAAGTAGCGGCTTATAGTCCGGAAAATACAGTATATTTCTTTTACTCGTGCTACAAAATAATTAAATTTGTACTTAATGGCCATTTTATAATTGTAATTTAATCTTAATAAAAATAAAAGGGTAATATATAATTATATTTTAATTAAGAAGCTTCGACCCACCTTTTCGCTTGTTGAATCATTTGTGAGGTATATATATATATAATATATACATATTTTAAAATGTTAATTAGTTTAAAATACATACTACAGGCACAAAAAATTTAAGAAATAAAACACACTAGAAGGGTGACTGACTGATCAACATCACATGTGGAACATTCTTTTTAAAACTCAAGCGCTTCAACATATTAAAAGTTAATAAAATAAGTAAAAATTTAAATACTGTTAAAAAAAATGTGTGTCGTTAAAACATCACAAATCACCGTTTATAGTTAAAAAAGGAATGAAATTATAAAATATTTGGAAAATTCAG